>NC_084502.1:36551380-36833880 GCF_024500385.1 Phyllopteryx taeniolatus | reverse complement strand
GTTCACACTGGCTTTGACTCAGCCATGTAGAGTGGGCAGCTGACAGGAGCTCAGTGAGGTATCTGCACACTGACTGGTTATTTTCACCACTTTTGTGTTCGGTATCAGCTGTGGATCTATGACTGTGAGACAGATAGAAGTGATGACCCCCCCAACACTGGGTGATCAGGCTCCCAAAGCACCTGAGTCATAGGCTCATGCACGATACTTTTTCCATCAGTTTTAGATGTTAAAGCATTTAATATGGTCTCTGTTTTATAATGGGTCCCAGTTTAAGGGTTTATCGTCTAGTTTATGCATTCAATCTTATTGTTGACACTACAGCTGGTCCTCTCTTTTCAGAAGACCCCAAGCAGGAGCATTTATTTAACACACCCACAGTTACTGTCAAGATGGTTTTAGTTACGACAAGTCCAAGTGGGTTAATCTTAAATAGGATTTCTCAGGAACTGCCTTAATGATCCATTAAAACATTGTCCTGAACATTGACAAAGCCATTATAACCTTTCTTTGTCATAAATATAGTAATAAAAATAATGATTCACTTGTACCTTCTGTAGATCATAAGTAAAGTTACTATGTCATTGAAAACTCTATGGGGGTGAGATTACAGGTCCAGTCTTGTGGTGATACTGCTTTGACTGCAGAAACATTTAGACTGAGAGAACAGAACTAGACGCCTTTCATTGACGCTGCCTGGACAGAAAAGAAAAAAAAAAAAAAAAGAAAACTCTAGTCACAATGTAGCTGTAGCTTTTGAAAACGTTCAAATGAATGTTTGTGTCCATTTTTGGGACTTCTTGTCTGGGAAGTGATTGGGTTTCTCTCCTCAGGAATGAAGTGCTGGAAACAATGGGTTATAATGGGGTTAACATCTTTCCTGCAAACTGCCTGAGAATTCCTCCTTTCAAAGTCACCAAGCTCCTGCATTAATACGTACGTCCCAGCCACACCGAACAATGAAGCATCTATGCAGATTTTAAATAAAATAACATGCGGAAAGGGGATCCTTCCCTTTAGCATCTATACCTTCCTTCTTGGGTTCCAGAAGCCTCCACCTGGTGCAGACTTGTGCACCCACCAACTTAAGCCAATTAATTTCTGTTAAATCCTCTCTTGCCCTTCTCCATCAGTCACATTTTTTTTATTGCAACGCTTACACAAGTATGCAGGCACACAAGTTTCTCTATTGGCGGACCTCTCAGGTACTGTATCGTCCATCCATGAAATTCATGCACTTACTGCTTCCATTATACTCAGTAGGCTAGTACGCTACAGAACAGACAATAGACTTTTTCACGGCCGTGCTGTATAATTAATGTAATTATAGATGTCTAGGACAAGGTAATGTGTGGACTCTGTAACCACCAAGTGCCTTCAACCCACTGTGAGCACAAAGAAGTTATTCTCAGCATCTTCCTTCAAAGAAACTCTGCCAAGGCTGTCTTGAGTAGTCGGACATCTGTTTATATAAAGCGGACTGCCATTTATATACTGTACGTCTGCTGTCAGTGTGTGTGTGTGCGTGTGTGTGCGTGCGTGTGTGTGAGGGGGGAAGGTGAGGCCAGCTGACTTATCCCATGTGACCTCTATAGTCTTCTCAAAGGGCTCATCTGTCTGCCTTGTTTAATTATCTTTGAACACACACACACATGCACACAGACACACGCGTGTGCACACATGCAAAGGTCAGGGCTGCAACTGAACCTTGCCACACCATTGCTGCACCCCTTCCCTTCCTCCTTCCCCCATCCCCCAATTCCTTCTCTTCAGTCATGGCAGGATGCTGCCGGTTGTCTGCATGTCTCTGCAGAGGATTAAGTTAATTTGACGTGTGTTTGTGCGACTGCGCACATGGAGTCTACACATAAGTTACCACTTACCACTTTTAACACGTTCACAATGACTCTCCTTCTACAAATAGGAAATGTGATATATCATAATTTAGACTTGTTTCTATGACATGAGGGAATTGTATTCCCATAAAAGATCCTGCAGACAAAACAGCTGAAGAGAAATAAGTTTATAATACAATTCTTGAAATATGAATCCCCTCTTACTGGATGTCTTAACCCAGTGTGTAAAGACAATACAGGTACTTGCACTTCTGTCAGAAAGTGAACATATGTAACCGAGAACAGTATCCTATTAAAATCAAGACAATCAAGCCTTAAGTCTTCTTTATACTCGCGCGGACGGCAACCGCGCTGACGCCACTGCGGCTATCCCGCACGCAGTTTGCCTTTATGCTCGAGCGCAACCCATGCGCGCTGTTTTGAAAGTGTGCTGCAGTTCTCCCTCCAAGTCCGGGGTGTCGCTACGGCTGGTATTGGCTAGGACGCCACGGGGTGGAGTTTCCTCTGCATTTTGTGGCCATTTCCGGTAGTCGCGTTTACTTTCCTTTCCGTAACAAGGAACAAAGCAACAACAATGGCGACCGCGACAGAACAAATGGACCTAGATCACCCGATGAAACGTTTAGTTATGCTGCAAAATCGATCGAGAAGGCGGCGGCGTAGGTGCTATGTGTAACCGGGAGGAACTCTGATTACATCATCACAGCATGTGAGTAAAACGGACCAATCACGAGAGATGCGCAGAAAATTTTTTTGCCATGCGGGCATTGTCGGCCCCGCGACCGTGGGAGTATAAAGAGGCCTTTAAACTCAACTCCGGCATTACAACATACTACAGCTGAGGCTGATAATTCTTCACATTATATTAAGTACTGGCTGCCTTTACAGGTGATATAATTACATTTCAGCAAACATTCATTCACATTTGGCTGGCCCAGATGAAGAGACACCATCAAGGCCTAAGCAAGAGAGCGGTAAATTTGCTTCATTTTCCATGCAGGGAGGTTGGTATTCTGGGAGGAAACTGAGATGGGAGGTGGTGTTTAGTCTTGGCCCAAGGGCAAATCTTGAGGTGTTATGTCTCGCTGTCTCCTTGTCTTTCAGCCTTTCATGAACTGGTTTCTTCCCCTGTGTCACACCGCCTCCCCAACCCTCACATCTCACTGCTTTCACAGTCAGTGGCAAAGCCATCCACTCAGGAAGCACTGTGAAACATCAGATTGAACTTCCTGCAGAAATCAATACAATCTCCAGCACACTCACAACTGAGTGCACACAATGCAGTCGCTCTTTCATTTATTTCTACACTTTTTGTGAATTCACACTTTGTGGAAAGCACTTTAAAACAACAGCTGGATCAGACTCTTTCATTAGAGATGTTCCAATGACGTGGAGTCAGCTGTCAGTGTCCTAATCAATCAACTGAATAGTAACGTGTCAGTCAGCCACCATCTTTAAGTACTTAGTGTGGAAGCATCACTGTTGCTATTGGAGCCCAATGTCATCATGATATCCCGTCAACAAATTTTCTGAGGTGAGCAGAGGAAGAAAAAAAATATATACCTGTATTATTTTCACTACAGTTCATTGTATGTGTAACGATACAAATAACAATGTAAAATACCTGTTAGCACAGATTGGTTTCATGAGCAAATCACACTGCCTTTCCCCATTTCTAATACTCATTTCATATGAGTTTTTCAAGCATTTGTTTTGGATAAATGGATGACTCTATGGATCAACTGGTGATTCATCCATTTCTCCTTCCTCCTCTCCTCCCCATGGCAGTAATGAAATGATAGATCTTTGATGTTGATGGAGGCTGAAGTGAAGGGATGACCTCACAGCCACCTAATCACCGCAGAGGGACAAGCAGGCAGCTAATGTGTCCATTAGCTTTCCATTTGACGAAGGAGAAACCAGGCTGGCTGTGAGAAAGACAGAGTGGGAGAAAGATGGAAGGGAGGACAATAAATTTTACGGCATCAATTTGGTCCCTTGACAGACTGATGCTTTAACTCAACTCAATTTGATCGACACACTGTACAGTATATTCTGCTGCTTTTGAGGCATGCTGCATTTACTGGCCTTTTTGTACGGTTGCCGAGACGGGTCACAATAATTGCGAACGCCACAACAAATGCAAACGCCACAACACAACAACATTAACACACAACGGAAATGCAAAAGCCGCAACATATGGAATTTGATCCACAACATAGTGGCTGTCAAGCTCCTTACATTTTTCCATGCAATATCCCCGCTTGAAAGGGATAGAATCGTCTACTCAGAGGTTTCACTACAATTCACTCAAAATGACCAGGTAGCTTTCCTTTTCTTCCTTTTATTTGTGTGCAGTTTTAGGACATGTCAACAAGCCATTAGCCGTTAGCCTCTAGCCTCTAGCCCCAGCCTCTGGTCTCAGGTGAAAAACCTTCAAATCAAAGAAACATTCAAAAAATTGAATTATGTACATAATGTCATTAATATTTCCAATAGCTATACACAAAATACAAGAGAAACACCTGAGACAATACATCCTGTGACACCTGACCTATTCCATTAAATTGAAAATTAAGTGCAAATCCGGCAACCCACTGTCAATTCTTTCAGCCTGTTTGAAGTATGAATCTATGAAAGTATGAAAGTAAGTATGAATCTCACTTTTTAATATTTATTCTTAGTCTATTTTTTAATGCCTTTTAACATGTCTTGAGTTTTTAACTGTTCTATTTAATATATTAATTACTTTTAAATCTTAGTAACTGATTAGCAAGATTTTAATAAAATAAACTTCATACACACAGTATGAACATGATGTACGAACATTCAAAAATACTAAATGTTCAATCAATCAATTTCACTACATTTCAATAAATTAGAGACATTAACAAACAATTAGTTAGTTAGTAACAATTAGTTGCACAAGTTTTAATGAACAAGGTTGGATTGATGATTTTTGACAATTCGAAAGTGCTTACTTTCCAAAATAGCTTACTTTCAACTACTTTTCCAACTTTGCTCATCAAAACTTTATTAATCAACTTATTATCTGTTCTATAGAACTAAAGACAGTCCAAAAAAAAAAAGTAAAAGTAAGTCAGAAATGATGTCAACTGCCAAGGTGAACAATGTAAAATGCTTGCTACATCCAATAAACTTGGACAAACAGCAGACCTCTCTCTGGCTTCAAGGCCCCCTCTCTTCACATTGGTGTGTGTGGTTTGACTACTGAGTTAAAGCTCTCCCTCCTACTTTACGTCTCTTTTGCACTTTCTCAGCTCCCAGAATTCAACAGTTGAACAAAACGGAATGGAAAGTGCCAGTGTGTGCTGGCCAGCCAACTTGATTTTGGGATTCCCAGCAACCTGCATTGAACAAATGGCCCTCTTTGTGCTCTGCCATCACAAAGATATACACCACAGTGAAAACAAACAAACTAACTAACAAACAAAAAACACTTTCTACTACTTAACTTTCCTTATTCCTCTTCTTATTCTACCAGGCCATGATGGCTGGGCAAGTACTTTTGAACATGCATTCCACCATGGCCAAAATACTGTACATACTCACTCTCACCATGTAGAAAAATAATCATTTTAACAACCTGCAATCAAAGTTCACTTACATCCATTATCAAAACTTAAAAAAAAAAAAAACATTTTATTTGAATTGTGCATGGTTGTAAAACAATATCAAATGATTAATCATAGTCTCACATTTTCCAAAACCTGCCATTTTAACAGCACTATGTAGACATTTTATATCCACGAAAGCCCTGGTTGTTGGTATTGGAAAAGGTAACCTGCTTGTTAGTGTTTCTAATGTACAGCAATACATGAGAGCCAAAATTTTATATTGTAAACATTTTTGCCATGTGTGGTATACAGACTTTACACCGCGATCTGATGGTCTTGATCGGTATCGGCCGATAATTAGCATTTTATGATGATCGGCTTTAATGTCATAATAATCCGATCAATGACTCCGCAAAAGACATTTACTCCGCGTCGCCATCGTGTACAGTATATTTGAATCCAAAAGCTAGTTTATTTTTAGCCTTGTCGTGTGTCTTTTGACGTACTACTGTAAATATCTGACCGCCACTAAAGTTATTTTTAAAAAAACATGTCGGCGATGTGGTACAGACAATACGTCTGAGACAGACAACACGTAATGCCTGGATCAGACTACAAGACAAATTTGGTCTTCCACGATTGTCAGACTACTGCAATAAAATCTTGTATTCCGATACCACCACATCCCGTCTTTTACGATCACTGGGCTACTGGATACACTCGTTACCATGGCGACTACAACAACAATGGATCGCGTCGCATGTATGATAAAAACAAAACGGGAAAAAACGTAGTGGTGGTCACCGTTGCTCGGGACAGGACTTTAATTCAAGGATTGCTTGAGGTATGTTCACATACTTGTCATACGATATGGCTCGCAGACAGGCAACAAAACGTCATGTAGCCTAGCAAGCTAGTCCTAGCACGAACCAACCTTTATGGAGCCAAGGCACATATTTTACAATTGAAAAATCTCACAGCACACCAACAAAAAAAAACGTCAAAAAAAGTGGATTCATTAATTACTGTATGTACTTCCTGCCATCTAATAGAAGACCATTCATTTGTTCTGTCTGTCACTATGCCTCATGGCATAAATAAATGAACAAAGATACATTATTTCTTGTAAATAAATATTTTTTGGAGCAATTAAGTAACATTTTAGAATTTCTCACCGCACACCGGAAGAGTGCTCACGGCCCAACTAATGTGCCATGGCACACTGGTTGGGAATCACTGGACAAGAGAATCAGTATAGAGTACAGTATATACAGTAAAGTATAGAGTACAGTATATACAGTAAATGAACAAGTCATTTAAAGAGACACATTGCTCCATCTTGTGATCGGATCGGTGATCGTTTTTTTAAACAAGCTGATCGGTGATTGGCCCCAAAAATCCAGATTGTGTAAAGCCTGGTTGTATATTGATGAGTTTCTGCAATGACACTGTGATCGGAGGTTCACAGATGAATTGTTCAATCATTCAATAGTGCCAACAAGGTTTACACTCTTGACCAGGAAGCATTGTGTTTTAGCTGAAATAACAAAAACCCATGTCGAAAAGCACCTCTGACAGTCATGAAGAGACAGCCAGACACAATCTACAATGTTAACACAGCTCTGACCGGGCTTTATTGACTCAGAATATGTTTGTGTGTCTTCATACAGTGGTGCTAATGAACTTTGAGCCTCATCATGCGGCCTTAGCAGCCGTCTGTGATAGTGGAAACACAGTCGGCTGCTGCATTGATGTTGTTTTCTGCCCTTGACCAAACAACCGGTGTTTTCCACCCTGAACTCGTGGCTTTACAGCTTCACACACGTACTGCATGGGCCACCTCATTGTTGACTGCCGGCTGTTTACAGGGTGTGTTGAACAAAGTCCCATTCAGACTCCTAACCTGACACTCAGGACTTCCTTATATAAATAGTACTGAGGTCTTTCTGTGACACGTTTAAAATATATTTTGTGGTGTTTGTGCCACAGAGAACAGCAACAACCACTGACATTTCTTTTTCAGTCTGATTAGGTTGATTAGGGGGTGCGGGGGGAGTAATGCTGCAGACAGTCAGACACCACCATGGTATAGAGAGAGGGAGGGAAAAAGCGATCATGGATTGACTTTAGAGTGTGTTTCAAGGTGCCAGACAGTCTCTCTCTCTCAAAGTGGGCTAGCTGGAGCATTAAGGCAATGCAGTCTTTCTTTCATGCTTGGAGAGAGTTGAATCATTAAGTGAGGGAGACCAGTGGCTAGTGTGAGTGTGTTTATGCTTGTGAGCCTAATGCACCGCCTCCACGCAGCACACAGCTCCCTGGCCCTGCATTATCCCAAATGCTGCTGCAGTGATTGGAGCTCTAATGTGGTTGCTAAGCAAATGCAGTCATCCTGGACTAAATCAGAATGGGAAAGACGGCTTCCTGGCGGGCTGACTGGTGGGCTGGACCTCAGCTAACATGAGTCAGACAACACGCACATGCACAGCAACAGATGATGCTCAGGAATTAGCTGCATTAGCTAGTTTACTCTACAAACTAAAAGCTGTCTTTTAAAATCTACTGGTCAATGAATTAGTGAGCAAGCACTTTTTTGCAGCTAATCTTATTCGATTGCAGAAAATATTAAATAAATGATGTTTTTCCACATATTCCAAGAAATTATATTCTCACACTTCTGCAATGCGTAAACATACCCTGTCTGGGTTTTAAAAAAAACTAAAAAAACAGAACAATAGGATGAAACATAAATGCAAAGCTTCAACTAGCTAAACCTCTTAAGCCTTAACATGCTTAAATTTAAGAGCAAACTTTAGTGTAATTCATTCACTGCAGCAAAGTGATTCTTTTTGAAAAATATGAGCGTCTCAAATTCTCCAAGGGGTACCAAATTTTAGTTATGCAGCACTAAAGACGTGTCAACTTTTGCCACCTTTGTGGCACACCATTCACTGCCAGTCAAGCATATATGGTATTGCAGTATTTACGAGGAAATAATTTTTTCACCTTTCTTGCCAACACGTGTGTGAGTGTATCTGCTGCTAGCTGCACCAACTGCAATTTATAGGACCGTGTACAATTATCAAAAAATATTTATCTTGTTACTACAGTGCGGTGAGGAAAGTTAAAAAAAATAATACTAATTCTTCATTAGACATCAAATTGTCTGAAAATTATATTTTTGAGCACTACTGTCTATAAATAAAACGACAATAAAAAAAATCTATCCAATTCATCTAACTATTGAAGCTCCATGTTTTTTTCTACAGGATGCATGATTTGCAAACGTGTAGTATCGTAGGACAAACTGACGTGCGTTTTTGTGCACACTGCATGATAGAAATGGTAAAAGGGAGTAATTGGCTGTGTCATCAATTCCGAAAAATCCCTTCCAGTAAAAAAATTGTTTGATTGGCTCGTTATGGTCACGCGAACACAACAAGGGCTACTGCAGTATTGAATATACTGTGGCTGTGTAAACAGTGTGACAGCAGCCTATGTGAGAAAAATCCTATTTTATCTTTATTTAACAGAAATTGACCGCGGGTCCGTACGAGACCTTGACTTGGCCTGGACTCGGACTGCGGTCCCCGCCTTCAAGATACTGTACTTTGAGAAGTACTGTTTCCACAACTTCCTTGGTTTGAAGCACTAACTCCATTTGAATTTAAACAAATAGTTAAACAGTCTCTTGTGGAAACTACATCGTGAGGTATCTATATACAGTGGGTACGGAAGGGACGCCCTTAAATTTTTCACTCTTTGTTATATTGCAGCCATTTGTTAAAATCATTGAAGTTAATTATTTTCCTCATTAATGTACACACAGCACCCCATATTGACAGAAAAAAACTTAATTGTTAAAATTTTTGCTGATTTATTAAAAAAGAAAAACTGAAATATCACACAGCCATAAGTATTCAGGCCCTTTGCTGTGACACTCATATATTTAACTCGGGTGCTGTCCAGTTCTTCTGATCATCCTTAAAATGGATTTACACGTTGATTGGAGTCCAGCTGTGTTTGATTATACTGATTGGACTTGATTAGGAAAGCCACACACCTGTCTGTACAAGACCTTACAGCTCACAGTGCATTTCAGAGCAAATGAGAATCATGAGGTCAAAGGAACTGCCTGAAGAGCTCAGAGACAGAATTGTGGCAGGGCACAGATCTGGCCACGGTACCAAAAAGATTCTGCTGCACTTAAGGTTCCTAAGAGCACAGTGGCCTCCATAATCATGAAATGGAAGACGTTTGGGACGATCAGAACCCTTCCTAGAGCTGGCCGTCCGGCCAAATTGAGCAATCGGGGGAGAAGAGCCTTGGTGAGAGATGTAAAGAAAACCCCAAAGATCACTGTGGCTGAGCTCCAGAGCTGCAGTCGGAAGATGGGAGAAAGTTCTAGAAAGTCAACCATCACATTAGCCCTTTACCAGTCGGGGGTTTATGGCAGTCTGACACATGAAAGCCCACATGGAGTTTGCTAAAAAAACACCTGAAGGACTCCAAGATGGTGAGAAATAAGATTCTCTGGTCTGATGAGACCAAAATAGAAATTATTGGCCTTAATTCTAAGTGGCATGTGTGGAGAAAACCAGGCACTGCTCGTCACCTGTCCAATACAGTCGGAACAGTGAAGCATGGTGGTGGCAGCATCATGCTGTGGGGGTCTTTTTCAGCTGCTGGGATAGGGAGACTGGTTGCAATCGAAGAAAAGATGAATGCGGCCAAATACAGGGATATCCTCGACGAAAATCTTCTCCAGAGTGCTCAGATCCTCAGACTGGGCCAAAGGTTCACCTTCAAAAAAGACAATGACCCTAAGCACACAGCTAAAATACCGAAGGAGTGGCTTCAGAACAACTCCATGACTGTTTTTGAATGGCCCAGCCAGAGCCCTGACTTAAACCCAATTGAACATCTCTGGAAAGACCTGAAAATGGGTGCCCACTAACGTTCACCATCCAACCTGACAGAACTGGAGAGGATCTGCAAGGAGGAATGGCAGAGGATCCCCAAATCCAGGTGTGAAAAACGTTTTGCATTATTCTCAAAAAGACTCATGGCTGTATTAGCTCAAAAGGGTGCTTCTACTAAATACTGAGCAAAGGGTCTGAATACTTATGGCTGTGTGATATTTCAGTTTTTCTTTTTTAATAACTCTGCACAAATTTTAACAATTCCGTTTTTTTTTTCTGTCAATATGGGGTGCTGTGTGTACATTAATGTGAAAAAAAATAACTTAAATGATTTTAGCAAATTACTGCAATATAAAAAAAGAGGGAAACATTTAAGGGGGTCTGAATACTTTCTGTACCCACTGTATCTGCAGTTCAGGAAAGAAACACATTTTATCAATCAATAAAGGATAGTGACATGTTGATTAGTCTAGCCAAAGCCCCAGCCCTCTCTCCGATTACCCATCAGCCCGCCAGCCACCAGCTCTTATTTCCAGTAAAGTGAGATGGCAACTCGGGCTCAACTGTCTGTCCGAGTAGGAGATAGCGGTGTAAGATGGGGGACGGGTTGGGTTTAAGGGTTGGATCCTGAGTGCAGCTTTAATTAGAGCAGCAACCGCTAAGGTTACCAGTCAACATTGCACATTCTTGTTAGAAGACCTGAGAGGTCTTCGGACAGCAATTAGCATGTGTTGAAGTCAAAAGGTTGTGATGAGTAGTGCCAGGATGTACCAACGTGGATCCACTTTCAACAAGTTTGCGGTAGTATGCGCTTGTGCGTAAGAGCACAGTGTCATCTACTTTTAGCTTCACACTTTAGGTGTCAAATTTCCCACTTAACGCCCAGACTACTGGCTCAGTTTAACACTCGAGTTAAGATTTGATTTACACATGCAAACATTGGAATTAAAAGATTTTCAATTGTTTTACCGTACTGTTACGACTGAGGTCATAAATTAAGTGTTTCGGTGGCTACTTGGGACTTGAGGAAAGTGGGGAGAATGTTTCATGTCATGTCCTGGACACCCCAAGACGGGGCATAACAGTGCATTTCATTTGCCCACTGAATTGAATGAATACACTCCAAGTCAGGATCTCTGATGGGAGGTATGGCTGAACCTGGATAGTTAATACTCCCCCGCCAGAATAACTTTTAATAGGAATAATGAATAAAGAAGCTCTGGTGAATGTTGACTATGCATATAGCAAAAAGCAAATGGGTTGATTGATAAGAATATAGTGTGTATCACAAATAAAAATGTTCAAACAAATGAACAAACTTACTTTCCAAAGAAAGACCAGAATAGTGTTGGTGAAACATAAGTGGTGTTAGAAATATTGACATTTTAGCCATTCACTTTAAAGGCTTCTTTATACTCACGCGGGCGGCGACCACGCTGACGTCACTGCGGCTTTCCCGCACACAGTTTGCCTTTATACTCAAGCGCAACCCAAGCACGCAGTTTTGAAAATGTACTTCAGTTCACCTCCAAGTCGGGGGTGTCGCTACGGCTGGTATTGGCTAGGACACCACAGGGTGGAGTTTCCTCTGGATGTTTTGGCCATTTCCGGTAGCCGTTTTTACTTTCCTTTCCGTAACAAGGAACAAAGTAACAACAATGGTGACCGTGGAAGAGTGTCTGCTCGAACATATGGACCTAGAGGACCAGAGGATAGGTTTAATTATGCTGCAAAATCGATCAAGAAGGCGGCGGTATATAGAACCAAGGGTCAAGCGGAGGACGTCATCACAGCATGTGACTAAAACAGACCAATCACGAGAGATGAACTCCGCGGCATTCTACTCGCAGCAACAATTTTTGCAGTGTGTGCGTCAAGTGACGCAGAGGGGCCGCGCGGGCCAATTCGTCGGTCACGTGATGCAATGCGGGCGTTGTCGGCCGCGTGAGTGCGGGAGATTAAAGAGGCCTTAAGTGACCAGTTAGATAGGGATGTTTTCAACTAAACAAAACAAACATTAAATCAATTGTCCTTTTAGCAGTTAGTTTATATGACAAAAGAATTTTACTTCCATAACTCAAAATGAAATATACACTATGTAGAATATTAAATAATACATTTTGGGATAAGACGAGGAAGACAAGCAGTTGGTGCACATACAGGTATGTGTGGTACTCGACTGGCCATTGACTGTTTAAATGCAAAACTTTTCAAAACTGTAAAAAAACAAATCATCCTATGCTTGGTAGATTGTTGTCTAAAACAATAACAGTGAATGTTTCTCTGACTGTTTGCTCTATTGCACAATAATAATATTGTACAATTGATACATTAATAAAGAAAACAATTAGAATCTCAGATCGATTATGCGACTTTATGGCTGTTCTGCAGGAAATAATGAAGAAAAAATAATACTTAATAATTAACAGCAATAAATGATATTATTAATGGCGGCACGGTACTGGTGAGCACATCTGCCTCACAGTTCTGAGGACATGGGTTCAAATCCCGGCCCCGCCTGTGTGGAGTTTGCAAGTTCTCCTCGTGCCTGCGTGGATTTTTTTCATGGCACTCCCGTTTCCTCCCACTCCCAAAAACATGCGTGGTAGGTTGATTGAAGACTCTAAATTTCCCGTAGGTGTGAATGTGCGCGCGAATGGTTGTTTGTTTATATGTGCCCTGCGATTGGCTAGTGACCAGTTCAGGGTGGACCCCGCCTCCTGCCCGAAGTTAACCGGGATAGGCTCCAGCAAGCCCGCGACCCTTGTGAGGGATAAAGCGGTACAGAAAATGGATGGATGGATATTATTAATACTTGTGAGTTATTTGCTGAAAAAGGTTGAGATAGTAATAACAAATAGGTTGAACTGTTCCTTTAGCTGGTACCACGTGATGTGGTACAGCCCTGAAGAAGTGTGTTCTGCTGTATGAGCCGTGATGAAGGCCTCGTGTGGGCCTGACCTGATTCCAGCAGAGCATCGCGTGCCTGACCAGAGCGTCTCTCTGTTCTTGTCCTCTTTCTCTTTCGCATCCACCCATCCAACCCACTCTCACTTGCCCACTCCCCCCCTCTCTCATCCATTCTTCTGTCGCTCTCTTTTCCCTCTCTTTCCCCCCACATTACAGTGTGACTCACCACCCATGCTGCACAATTCACTGAAACACACTCTCTTTTGCACACACACATGTGCTCTCCCCCCACACACACACTGCCTCTCCGGGCTCGCTGTGCGCTTACCCCAGTAGAAAGTAACGGAACAACTTCACAGGAGCTGTACAACATACAAAAAGAAGGGTCACTGTGTTTTAATGTTCAAAAGAGGGGAATATACGTACAGTATGTTGATGATTTCACAGAAGAATAAATTAGTCAGCGCATACTAGCAATGCAAACCGCTAGGAAACAGGCAGGAAATCTTTCATCTTTATAGAGACATATAATAGTTAGTTCCTTAGATAGGTATGTATTTAGGTAATTGTAACATGCATAGTATAGTCAATGAGCAGTCTTGAGGCCCCAGTTTAACCTGCCAAGTTGCCATTGGAAGGAGGCCAGCTTGAAGCGGAGGGCGTGACTCTGTCACGATTCACGTTTCACAGGGCAGGTGGAAGGCTCGTGTGTGAGTGTGAGTGTGTGTGTTTGAGCTGTAATCTGCAGTGGCAGTAGCTTTTCAATGTGGCAAAATGTGCCCACACAAATTCACCAAATGATGATGATGAGGATGATTAAACCAAAAGAAGAAAATGCCTTGCTTGGATTCGTAAGCATATTTAGCAAGCGAGGAGAGCCATGTGCTTCACAAACTCAACCAGTCTCTCAGTGTTGCAACTTGAAATTAAAGAAGCAGCGGTATGGTCCAGCTCTCAGGCTGCGCTGCGTCTATGCTCTGCCTCATTGCAAACACTGGAGCGTTCAATAAACCCTCACCACCCATTCATCTTTCAGAGGTCCTGTTGTTGGGAGGGATGATCCAAGGCCTGTCATCCCCAATTACCCAGATGTGGGCCTCTATCCCTCTCTCTAATCCCCCCTTTCTCTCTCTCTTTCTTCTCTTACTGTCTTGTGGTTAGGACACAAAAAGATAGCGGGCAGCAACATCATTGTTTGGGAGCCTGATATAAGGGTCATTAAGGCACATACTGTATGGGTGCTGCCTAATCCTGCTGTTTTCTTTCAAGTCGTTTTTGATATAGTGTAATTATCAGTGCTCAGCATAACCCTGTACAGTAGCATTTGTGAATTGAGATGTATTGATGTAGAGGAGCAGAATGGCAATGGCTTTAAGACAATCCCAAAATGATGTCCTTGAGATACTTATTTCCCTTAGTGGATGCAAAGGGAAACAACAGGTAGCTGCTTTAAAAATGTTACACCCGCTGGAACTCAAGATGACTTGGATTGAAAAACAGCATACTGTTCATTTACCTAAAACAAAATAATCAGGTAGACTTTTGTCAGCCTTACTTTACAATCACAGCGTGATACGTCTCTATATGCTTCAAATGATAGGCTTGCTATTTTCTACAAGGATTGACCATGTAAAATGATATATAACTGTGTTAAACTCATCCGCTTTATTTCAAGACTATTGAAGTAAAAAGCAGGTTTTTTTGGAGAAGGAACAAGAGGACATGGACAAGCAGAAATATTTTTGAGCCACAGACTTTCACCTTGGGCAACACATCATGAAGGTTTATTGCTTTGAAAGATATGGATGGTTTTCTTTGACTCTGCTCCATTGCCTTTCTCTCATTTGACTGTCATTTCCAGCCAGAAGTCATCTTTATTCTCTCTTGGAAAGATGGTCAGCAAAACCAAAAATAGAGACATGTCTACCCTCACAACAGTGGGCTTTGTTGTACCGAACTGGTGATCTGGCGCCTTTCTGGAGGCCAGCAAACAACACCGGATGCAGCTGATGCTTTCCTTTTGTGACAGAAACATCATGTACAGGGTAGCTCCACTTTTTTCACCTGGCTTTTTGTGTTCCAACTGGATCATCTACTGTATGTGGGCAGCCTTATGAGGCTGACCAATGCTGGTTAAGGGGAGAAAGGACAGGCTGCCACCAGTGCTGCGTCTTTAAAAACTCTACCCAAGCTGCTTATGAGATTACCAGGGCTGCAAACTAGGTAATCGCCCCTCAGCACGAAGGGGCTTATATACCAACTGCAAAGTACACACAATTCATTTCCAGCGCCACCTCTCCCTGCTCGCTGCGTTAATCCGATTCTTGCTTTTTCTGTTTTGTTCTCACTAGTATGCGAGTGGGTGCTGTTGTTTACTGCCCATTTGTTTAGATGCACTTACGCATATGGTTTTTGTATGTGCGAGTGGCAGGAAGTGCAAGCAGCGTGTTTGCTTCAATAATCATTCAACTCCTGCCAACTTTTGCATGGTGGCACCAGTGCAAGGTTTATGAGTTGAGTGGAAAGTAAATATACAAAAGGGAGAGAAATATGCAATAAGTATACAAAGTTCAACAACAACAAAAAGCTACATAATTGAAAGAAATGTCTAATTGTACACAAATTGCTAAGAAAAAACACAATCCACTATATCTACTATATCTTTTAATGTTGACACAGGAGAGTAGGACCAGGCCAGAGAGTAGCACTGGGGGTTAGTTTTGGCACACAGAATGGTGCTGCTCTGGAAAGGGAACGTGAGCCAAAAAAATAGTGGGTAGGCAGGCATTACATTTTCCTTCTGGAGCCAAGACAAAATCTTCAACACCTCCCCCCCCATATTGTTTAGCAACACAGGGGATCTTGAAATAATTGCTCACGCAGAGAGCTATTGCTTTAAAAGCAGCATCACATTTGGACAAAGACGGGAAATCTTTCATCAAATACATAGTCTTTCTAATATATTAGTAAAACTAATAGTCTTCTGTGCTACCCTGACTTGCTATGGTTCCGATGTGGTTTGATGAACATTGCAAAGCTGATGCCCAATTAGAAAAAAAACATCCAGGAAAAAGTGAGTTTATTTTCTTTCTTGTGTGTTCTGGAGACAACACCCCCTTCCTCAATGTTCCCTTCTGAGCTCATATGCTTCCCATCAGGCAAAGTGATCTGGATGACGTCAGTGTGTACGTGTGTGTGGTGTGAGTGCATGGAGAATGGCAGAAAAACCAGTCCTGCTTTCCAGATGTGAGAGGAGAGGGGGAAATGTGGAGAACAGGATGGACGAAGGCGAGTTTAAGCCACAAACTGTAATGGAAAAATGGTTGCCCCTGTCGTTTCCATTAGTTTTGCCATCAATGTGGAAGTAGGATGGACCATGTAACCCAATGTCACCTAATGTCCAACCAGTTTCCTCGTTTGCTCATTTTGCAAGGAATCTCTTATACAAATATGAATATTCCTTCCTTCCTCGTCCTCAAATATTTTGGCATCCTCGAGTCCTCCTTCAGAACAAATACCCCTCTCAGAAGTCACAACAGCTTCTTTCTGAGGTGCTCAGTGTTAACCAGCCCCTACCAGAATAGTGACGGCTGTGAGTGAAGCCAAACATTTCTGTTGCCATGTTATTCAACCTGACCCTTCAATGACCTCGCTTTGGCCCGGGCACTGTGGCAGTTAAATGGGAGACATAAAAAAAGGGCAGTGACCTCTAGTCATTAAATGACATTTGGCTCAATTCAGCCTTTGAGTGCCCCTCCCTTGATTACTTCTCAAGACAGTGTTTGTAAAGTGAGCCAACATTTCTAACAGCCAGACACAGTCAACCCTCTGTGACTCCCTGCTTCTTTCTATTTTCACAGTCGTTCAGTAAAGCATTCGAGAGGTGGTTTGGGCTATTTGTGAGGTCAGCAGGAGTCACCACCTTCTATGAAACCTTGAGATGCTAACCCTAGCCACACCACACAATTCCATTTGATTTTTCCATTGGAATAATTGAGGAGCTAATGAGGTCCCAGTCCAACAGCAAGCCAATTGTAAGTGACATTGCAGAAAAATACAAATCCTCCAGCAAAAGAAACTGTAAAACCACAGTTTTACTTGCTATAGGAAACTGTAGATTTCTGTGCGGAAGGGTGGAAATCAGATGCCAGAGACTATATTATTGACAGCACTATTCCAATGACTTGATGAGAGTTAGTGTTTGGAGCCTTGTTGTTTTAGACTCTAGGTTTATATGACTCCAGGGTCAACTGGTCATGTTTTACAGGGGTGGAGGCTAGTTCACAGGCAGCTCAGGCCCCTCTCATGCCATCTGGCAGTCATAAAAGCAACCCAGTGAGCCTGACTTTTGTACTGTTTAATGGGACTCTATGGGGCTGAGCTAAGCTGGAAGAAGATGCAGCACTTGTTTGGTCCTTTATGCCTGACTTTCTAGCTAGCAAGTCTAGATTAATTTGTGTTAGAACTGGTGGAGTTCATGTTTCTCCCCCCCCCCCCCCCCCCCCCATATTCAACTCAAAATCACATTCTGTATAATTTTAATCAGTCCAAAAAGAGTAAAACATATTAAAAAAAATTAGAAATGAACTGAAAGCCTGTACAGTGATGCAAGAATTGCGGGAATACAAACAAATATCCTTGAACCAGTATTAAGCAGTTTGGTTCATTTTAATATAATGGAGTGGGGAACCCGTTAAAAGCATGAACACTACATGGGTCCTCAAATAGGTAAAAATGAGGTCTGAAACCCTAGTTGGATGAAATAGCATTAAGCATCACACCTCTAGTGTTTTTTTCTCACAACAAAGTCCAGAACCAACAAAAACATTGATGTCAGCGAGCAAGTGCTCTAGCAGACTAGAATTAGATAACACAATTTTTTTTTCTCTGCAGTCTTGAACTTGCATCTCCTTTTTCTTTTTCTGACACTTCCTCTGCTGCTTTCGAGTGGAATCACTTCCACATGCAGCCAGGTTTAGCACACACGACAGATAAGAGAGTGAGAAAGGAAACCTTTGAGTACTCTCAGTGCCACTAGAAATTACATCTCCACCAGCTAATAGGTCACAGACAACTGCTATTCTCAGCCTCAAAGCACAAAACTAGTAAATGATAACATCAACTATGGAATCATGTCTTGAATCGAGGATTCTTCTGGTTTCTTCAAGCATTCAAGTCCAAGCACAACAAATTTGACCAGTCAGAAATGAGGAGATTCCTGCAGAGGAGCTGAATGTAGTCTGTGGTCTTCCAGAGAGGGAGGCCCTGGGCAAAAAAAAAAAAAAAAAAAAAAAAGCTTGAGATAGTGCTTTTGTCACAATTACGGCTAATCCCTTTAGCTGCAGAGAAAGTGAAGACCCCCTATGAACCCACTCTCACAAAGGGGAAGCTATGTGGAGGGGAAAGCCAAGCTAATGGGGTTTGGAGGGGCCCTGTTGCCCCCCTCCCCCTTCGCCCAGAGAAGAGAATATCAGAAACTATCATCTGTCTTTTGTCTTTGCAATCCATCTACCCTTTCAAATGAAAACGTGCCACTTTACAGCCTGCATCTGAAACGTGTTAAGCAGAGAGACATTAGCCAGACCAATCCTGTTATGAGCATCATCAGCTTGGGCAGGGGGGTGCAACGGGGGTGGGCGGAATCTCCTTAAGTGATTAATCACCATGTGAAAGTGAGACCAATTGAAGGATTTCTCCACCTCAAAACACATATACCACCCTCATTTTTGTACAGCATTGTACTCAGGGCACATCAAATGTTGTAGCTTCTCAAAACATTATGCATGACTTTATTATTTTATTTTTTCAAGTACCAAATCTCTGTGTGGTAGTTACTTGTTGGTGCTTATATCATCATATTATCATATTTTCTTTCTGACAGCTTGTCCGCCCCAAAGGCAAGGGGAAAAGGCTTTGATGGGAACTGACTACAGTAAAATATAAAAAGATGTAAAATATTTCCTTGTTCCTTGGTATGAGAACAGTTGTTTGTTAAATGTTAATTAGTACTTTTAGTACTTGAGTGTTAAAAAAAACTATTTGGTCATGTCTCACCCTTATTGCATTCGTAGGTAGTGTGATGGAGAAAAGGAACCTCTTTTTTGCCTTCACGCCTTAACTTACGTGTATAGAGAGAGATGTCAGTGGGGCTCAGTGAGCAAAACCCCCAAAATTAGGAAATGGGGTATACTGTATTGAACTGCGGGTCATAACCTCTCCACGGAGAAGGTAGTCCTGATTGATTTGTGTTATATGTTCTGTATATCACCAGTTAATCCGTGTAGTTGCCTGCACCCTGTTTGCATGATTAATCACTAAAACGCACAAATGCAAATTATCTGATAGTGTGAAGGTACTTAGTGTTAGGTTAATAAGATGTTTGGTTAACATGGCAGCCAACAATGTCTGAGGTTCTGTCTTCTATTGACTATGCGGTAATGATCAATCGCACCTATGCAGCAAACGGATGAAGTGCTCAAACTTTAGCATGAAGCAACATGTGAAGGCTAGATAATGTGTATTCGCTACACCTACTTTCCCCAAGGTCGGGGTTCTCCTTCCCCTTCATCCCATGATATCCTGACTCTTTCCTCATTATAGGATGGGATGTAGCAAGGCCTTTTTATGCTGCTGTTCAAAAGGTAATTACTGCACTTTAATGAGGCTGTCTGGGATTTCACAGGACCCCACTCCCACTACACCTTCATGTGACTAATGCAAAGCAAAAGAAAAATCTAGAACCACCACTGAAAGAGAGACTGCAATCCATTTGACGGCCATGAGAATGAAAAGAAACAGAAAAGTACCCTATCAGAGTGTTTCGGTGTGTGTCAGCACGGCAAAAGCAAATGTATTTAATTAAATTTAAACTTGCCAGTAAAAACCATGACCATGCTTCTATTAAACAACCCTCTCCTTTTTCTTCTTCCATGGTCCTCTGGCATGTTCCTGGTGCTGCTGATCAATAGGTAAGTGTCTATCACTACCTTGCTTTCTACCTTTTTTCCCATTTTTTCCTCCCATTGCTGCAGTCTCAACACTGTGCGAGATATAGCAATGGCTGTCCATTTTCACCTTAATACCACATTACACATGCTTCCAGAGACACTGCTGTCTTTCACGCAATGGTAGTTAACCCTGAAGCTGCAATAAAAGACACCACTCTTTTCAGTCTGACCAAGACAGTCCCGCTACATGTAGACTGTCGGGTAATTGTACGTTTTGGGTGACAAATGCTGCTTTGCTGTCTCACATGCAAAAAACATTGTCAACTGAGATTTTTATGGTAGTTTTTGGAGGGAGGTGCTGCAGCACGGGGAGGAAGGGTGCCGTAGTTCAACCAGCATTACAGACCGATGTGGGTTTAACCAAAATGGCTGGCCGCCACAGGTCTCGGAGAGATGTAGAGGGTGTAACCACAAGCTTCTGCTGTCTTCCACATAGCAGTGTTGCATTCTGCGACCGACAAACTGTTATACATGTTCACACAGCAAAGTTTCGCATTGTTCAGACTCATACTTTACAATGTGACAGTTTATTCACTGCCAACGTTCATTTTCGTTCACCCTTCTGTCCTCTTTGAGCACCTGCAAAAGTTAGCAGACAGACCGTTTTGCCAGTTTGAATAAGAACTGCAATTCTGTTCAGCTTACTAGTCTTCATTTTACAACCCCAATTCCAATGAAGTTGAATGCAAAACAGAATACAATTATTTGCAAATCATCTTCAACCTATATTTAATTGAATACACTACAAAGACAAGATATTTAATATTCAAACTGATGAACTTGATTTTTTTAGCAAATAATCATTAACTTAGAATTTTATGGTTGCAACATGTTCCCAAAAAGTTGGGACAGGGTCAGGTGTTATATCACCATTTCTTTTAACAACATTCAATAAACGTTTGGGAACTGAGGACACTAATTGTTGAAGCTTTGTAGATGGAATTCTTTCCCATTCTTGCTTGATGTACAGCTTCAGCTGTTCAACAGTCCGGGGTCTCCGTTGTCATATTTTATGCTTCATAATGCGCCACACATTTTCAATGGGAGAGAGGTCTGGACTGCAGGCAGGCCAGTCTAGTACCCGCACTCTTGTACTATGAAGCCACGCTGTTGTGACACGTGCAGAATGTGGTTTGGCATTTTCTTGCTGAAATAAGCAGGGGCGTCCATGAAAAAGACGTTGCTTGGATGGCAGCATATGTTTCTCCAAAACTTATATGTACCTTTCAGCATTAATGGTGCCTTCACAGATGTGTAAGTTACCCATGCCATTGGCACTAACACAGCCCCATACCATCACAGATGCTGGCTTTTGAACTTTGCATCCATAACAGTCCGGATGGTTCTTTTCCTCTTTGGAGGACACGACGTCCACAATTTCCAAAAACAATTTGAAATGTGGACTCGTCGGACCACAGAACACTTTTCCACTTTGCATCAGTCCATCTTAGATGAGCTCAGGCCCAGAGAAGCTGGCGGCGTTTCTGGGTGTTGTTGATAAATGGCTTTTGCTTTGCATGGTAGAGTTTCAAGTTGCCCTTACGGATGTAGCGCCGAACAATATTTACTGACATTGTTTTTCTGAAGTGTTCCTGAGCCCATGTGGTGGTATTGTTTACACATTAATGTTGGTTTTTGATGCTGTGCCACCTGAGGGATCGAAGGTTACGGGCATTCAATTTTGGTTTTCGGCCTTGCCGCTTACATGCAGTGATTTCTCCAGATTCTCTGAACCTTTTGATGATATTATGAACCGTAGATGATGAAATCCCTAAATTCCTTGCAATTGTACGTTGAGGAACATTGTCCTTAAACTGTTCGACTATTTTCTTACACACTTGTTCACAAAGAGGTGAACCTCGCCCAATCTTTGCTTGCGAATGACTGCGCAATTCAGGGAAGCTCCTTTTATACCCAATCATAGCACACACCTGTTCCCAATTAGCCTGTTCAAACAGGTGTTTGATGAGCATTCCTCAACTTTCTCAGTCTTTGCCACCTGTCCCAGCTTTTTTGGAACGTGTTGCAGCCATAAAATTCTAAGTTAATGATTATTTGCTAAAAACAATAGGTTTATCAGTTTGAACATTAAATATCTTCTCTTTGTAGTGTATTCAATTAAATATAGGATGAACATGATTTGCAAATCATTGTATTCTGTTTTTATTTATGTTTAACACAGTCCCAACTTCATTGGATTTGTAGTTCCAAATTGTTTTACTTAATGGGTAAAAGTTAACTCCTTGTTTTGGTCCTCTTGAGCAGTCATACTCGCATACGCAAATTGACAAATGATTTACACCAAATTGACTGTATAGCCATGCCATGTACGTAAGACTGATTACTGCTTCCATTTCCCTCAATGAAAGTCAGTAGCATCTCTTAGTAGATCCTTCTGTGCTGGAAAGATGTGCATGTTTTCACTGAAGTATTGTAATTGTAACATACATTTTGCCCTTTAAAGTATGCAGTATGTATTAGTTTGTATTTAGTTGATTATGTGTAAAGAGACTTCTTAAAAAATATTATTATTATTTTATTTTATTATTTTCCCTCTCTAGCTCTGTCTGTCGGAAATGTTATGCATTAACATCACAGTGCTATACCAATCAAGACTAAGGGATATTTTTCACACAGTAGACGTGGATGCCGCCCGACTCAGAACAAATCCCTAGTCATCCACCTTCAGGTAATAATAGATCAGTTCATTTGTGAGATGAGGACAGGACTGCGGGGAAAGTGGAGGAAATATTTAAGTTCAAGGGTCAGGGAGGTCCTTTTTATGTCTCCCCTTCAAAATGCAAATGAGTCTCATAATGTGGTCATTGCTATCCCACAAAAGGGTGGATAGGGCATGTGCTGTTCTGATGCAAAAACTGCACCTGAGGCAGAGAAGACTTGATGTTGACAAATAAAAATGGCTTAAAGGTGTCATATTTTGCCCAACCAACTTGGCTCTGTGGTACCTCAGTAAACGTGAAATCCAGCCCACATTTTCTGTACCGCTAATCTTATGAATTAAAATCCTCCATGCATTCCTGAGTCCCAGACGTTTTTCTGCGGCGAGGCTTGAAATCATGTCATCCAAATTTCTCGAGCTTATCTACGTCACTAGCCAAGGTCTCCGCCTTCCCAATCCGCTCCGAGCCAGCGCTGTCAACATAACAAACGTGTGCTCTCACAAGTGGGTCTACTACACAGAGGCAACCGATCAGAGGCAAGGGGGAAATATGGACAAAGCAGAGACACTGGGTCAACAGAAGTAGCTGTCAGAGGGGCCTTCTCTGGACTTTAGTATGAGAAAACCAACGTGTTTTTTAAAATGAAATTTACACTTTTACACTAAGTCCATGTTAGAGAGTCACTCTATGGAGGTCCAAATAGCCAAAATATGGGAGCTTTAACGCTACTGACATGCTTCTCGGTCTTACTAAGTGTTGGCAAGGATTAAAAAGCCAGCTTTTGATGTAAGAATTACTTTTCTAAAGCTTTCTTTCTGTAAAACTTACTGCAGCCTTTTGATTGCCTCTGTAAGTAAACCTAAGAAAACAACAGTAATTTGGCAGATAAATAGAGTATAATATAGCACATATTTTAATGGCATTTTGGATCTCTTTACCCTGACATCTTCATGTAGACACAGAAGCAGAAAGATGCTACAAGAGATTGTAAAGACAAAGAAAGCTGAAAAAGTGGCGGGAACTTCTTAATGCTGCAGTAAGCTTCAAACAAACACACACGCACGCAAATACACGCACATACACACACACACGCGTTTATCTGACACATGGGCTATATGCACGTCACCCAGGTATATATGTGTGTCTATTCCTCTAGGCCCTCTTTCACTCCACATTGTGTGCGTGTGTGTGTGTGTTTGCGCGCGTGTTTGCACTATATGTCTGTGTGTATGTGGCGGACGCCACACCCTTGCAGTTTTCTCGATCACTCACATTCCATTAATTTTTAATCGCTTTTTCCGCCCGGCACACAGCTCTACTTTGGTTAGTGAGCAGAAAGGAAGTGGAGATGGAGAGACAGGGCAGTAGGAGAGACAAGGAAATGTGGGAGGGATGGGTAAAGATGTGCAAAGACAGAATAAGAGGAGCGGTAAGGGAAATAAAATGGACGAGGAGACGGATGAGTAACTGGTTGTGAAAACTACTTCTACAAACCAGATCCGACACAGGCCAGCACCACAAACTCCTTGCTTGACAAACCCCATTTCACTTTTCTAGCCTCCTGCTGCTCTTCCTCCCAACCTCCCTCCACCCCATCCAACTCTTCTCAGCCCTCCCATTCTTTTCTGCATTGCATCCCATCGTCTCCTTTATCACCGCTGGTGAATAAATGAAAGGGAAAGGCTATCCAGCCTTTGATGGGAAACAGTAGAGTTTCAGCAGACTCGACAGCCCTCTACCATGGAGCACACACCACATTGTCCCCCCCCCCCCCCCTCCCGCTCTCTAAATGAAACATCAAAGGCAGAAGCCTGAACAAGGTGCTGTCTGCACCGCCAGCAATGCCACGCTGCTTCATCCTTGTTTAAAGTCATAGAACATATTTCACAGTTATTGTGACCCTCTTCTTCTGCCTGCGGTCTACTGAGGCTGCAAGTTATGACTAAACGAGAGAGGACTGTACTAAGGTAACACAATTTCAACAAAATATTCAAAACAACATACTGCCGGATGGGTATTGGTTATTCTTGGATTACTATTCATCAAGAATATCGATCGGATGTAACGCCATGGCCATGGATATCTGGAGAGTAAACAGCAGTGTTTTCACAAAGTAGCTGAAGGTTTGCATGAATTAGGCAGCTGTGAGAGGGCGTGAATGAGCTGTGCAGCTCTGTGCCTGCCACTTTGAGGGGGAAAAAAAGTGAACACTACTGTTGAGCGGCCGCAGAGCTGAGAGAGCGAGCTAGAGAGAGAGATGGGTATTAGTGGAGGGGAGGGAAAGGGTGGGAGGGGAGGCGTGAGGATGGAACAGCTGCAGTCTGGGATTCCAGCCTACTGGCTAGACTGCTAAAAGTTATTATTGAGCTCCTGACCAGACTGCCTCCATCATTTGCCCATCCTAGCATCCCGATGGGAGAAAGCTAACACAGCAGGCCTATCGAACTGTATGACACTCAATGATCTGTACAGTGTGTTAAAAAGTAGATAGATAAGCTAATTTGACTTTGAGTTGAGTTTGTTATTTATTTCTGTATATATCCTTGTGTCTGTATATTTGTATAATGTATATGTGAGATTTTGTTTGCTAATCATATCATTACTCTCTGACTTCCTTTGTCCAAGTAGTTCTTTCACGTCATTTGTTTTTTTAAATCCTTATTTATGCTATGGTTGTTACTGTGCTTGTGCTTTCACTCAATAACTTGTGGTTGCTGTCATGTTTGAATCTATCTGGGGTCATTTTTCTATGCTCAGAGAAATTGTCCAGTGGTTAAACGTACGTACAACAACAACAACAATAATAATAATAAAACTTTGATTTATGTAGAACCTTTCAAGGGACCCAAGGACCCTTAACACAATGTCCAGTTTCCCTGTCAAAAATGAAAAAGTACATTTTAATGTAGAATTGCTTGTGGAGAGGTGGCAGGGCTTCGATAAAAGACAGATGTGGGGAGGGAGAAGGGTACGGCGAGAGACTGCTGGCCCCTTGACGTGCCCTCTTTGTATGACCTTCCTCGTAAATAGCTTGTGTGACTTTCCCCCCGCTCCCTCATTCCGTTGGGGTGAAGACAGAGACATGCAGACATTAGTTTAAGCACTGCAACAAGTCCCCGTTTCATTTCTGCCAGTCTCCTTTTTGATAACAAGAAAGCCAGGTGTAGCAGATACTCACAATCCTGAGTTGTTGGCACCACGCATGAACATCCCCACCCCCTCATTGGTCTTGTTTTGATGTGAAGATGAAAAGCTGCAGAGGTGAATGCAAAGAAAAAGTTCCTTGTCAAAACGTCAAACAACATTGAAATTTCTCGCAAAGGTCAGAGAAGACTCAACTATTGCTCAAGCTGCTTTCCCGATCGCATTAAAATATATGACATCACTTAGGTCACAAGACATCTTCCTGAAATCATTTGACTGTTAAATAGAGCAGTGTTGCAATTAATGATTCCATAAACCGGTTTGCCAAATTTAATTGGCAGTGTGACATCAAGTCTCTATGGAGACGGGGGCAATCCTTTGGTGTCCGCCTGTTGGCTGAAAAATAGATGTATTTTTCAGCAAGTTAAAACTAAAGCGCTGGACTCAAATCAGGGGTTTCGTCAACACACTATTATAAGTGTTGCTGACTTACTATATATCACACCATTCAAGTTTATTTTAATGAAGAAGCCTGAGCCAAGTCACTGTAATGGTTTCAAAGCTTCCACTTTGTATGCCGGATTATGGGCAAAAAAAGGCTGTCATCATCCTCCGTCCGTGTTCCCTCTTTGTCACCGGGATACAGTGAGTGCTGGCCTGAGCAGATGGCTCATGGATTGTGAAAGGGCAGGTCCCACCAATGCCCACCCGCCAACGCAGAAGCACCCACCTAGTTGCCACCTGCTCTTTTTGCCTGTTTGACCCTCTTGCCAGCACACTCTCACCAACGGACCACATGTATAAAATGGAGAACGATTTTACACTCAGACTACGCCAACATCCCCATGCCCACATGCTCTTAGTCTGTTCTGCTATAGAAGAAGTTTAAAGTTAAGCCACCAAAAACTGTAATAGTAATTAATGCAAATAATTCAGTTTGCAGGGTGTATGCGTTAAAGATCTGTTCTTAGTTGCTACAACTATCACCACAAAAGCCTGAGACGATGTCCAGTGGTTGCTGTTGCTGGCTGAGTCTGATCGTCCACACATACTCTTGTGCTTCTATAGGAGACTTCAAGGCTGACCTACATACAGTAGCTAGATATAGACATGTCCCCCAAGGCTTTTTCATTCAAACTTGGTCCGATAGGGAATGATGGGCATCTGTATGTTGCCACGCATGTAACACAATATTAGCCATTGGCATAATACATACATGTAAATAAGTAAAAATAGGCCATTTCACAGATCCGATGAATTTTTCTACAGGTGTGTGTGTGTGTGGGGGGGGGGGGGGTCGCCGTCACTGTCGTCATATACTGTTTCGTACTCCTTCAGCGCTAGATCCATTCCACACATACATCATCCACACACAGAGGTAATTGTGAATATTACTCCACGGCGGACTAATACGCTGGCACATCGGCCTGAGGTTCCGTCTGTGCGCTCGGGACTGGCTTTGGATAAATCACAGGAGTTTACGAGACCAGAAAAAACACTTCGGCCGCTTCTGCTGTTAAGAAGTAGCGGTACTTTTACTCCATTACAATGATCTAAATGTCGGTCGCTACTTATATTTATCAATTATTGCTTATTTATCAACTATTTTGTGAGCGAAACTCACCAATCAAACGACAAAAGAAAGTCCCATGACACAACGTCTTCTCTTGAGCTTCCCCGGCATAGGTATTAAAACTAGATAAGGCCGCCCGGATGATTGTCGTGCCGACTTGGCGGCCATGTTGGGAAGGTCGTTGTTACCATGAAGGCAACGGCGCACAACTCGTCGTGTTTACATTTAGATGAACAAAAACAACAGCTTTCATGTATTGTAGTGTTTGTCTGGCACTGTCTGCCCAAACGTGGCTATTTCAGCTCACTTATAACTTGAGTAAACACTGTGCAAGAAATTGCAGATGTTTTGACTGTGCATACACACACGCCCACAGAATTTGCATTTTCTTTTGTAATTTTTTATTTTTTTATTGCTGTTCATGTTGTGGTTAAAAAAATCAGAAGTTACTCACTATTTACTCAGTACTTAAGCTGTTATTTAACTGTGTACTTTTTACTCTTACTCAAGTAATTTTTTGGAGGACTACTTTTTACTTTTGCTACTTTTACCTGCATAGGATTCTTGTTGCGGGACATTACATGAATTTGAGGTCCTCAATTTGACAGTTAGATTTTTACAAGGGAGGCAGGGATTACCTCAGTGTGGGCCTTGAATAAGACTACTTGTTCCAAAACAGATGTGGTGTGTTTGTGCGGCGCTCTAGCAGAGAATGAGCTCATTGTTTACAGTTGAACCTGGTGCTAATCTTTTCTGAAATGCTAACAGCTGCCCAAGTGTACCCCCCAGCCAGCCTTGATATTGACTTTCACTGGCCTGTGTGTGTGTGTGTGTGTGTTGGGGCTGGCACACTCTTCAACAGTTTTTCCCAACCTTTATTGGCCAAAGCATCCATTACGACACACCACTAAACAAAATTCTCACAGAAAGTATGGATACAGGCCTGAAAAATACTGATGATCTCGGGCTCTATTTTCATAAACAAATGCAAGCGCAAAGCTCACTGCACGTTTGCCAATTTTGCAGACCAGTCTGCACCAAGCTGGGCGTACCGGTGCAACGAGGGTGTGTCCTTTGAGATGCGCCTGGCGGAGTGACAATTTGGTGGCAGAAAGTTGGTCTAAACTTATGCCTGCTGGAACCACGTCTAGGTCCATCGCAGTAGGTAGACCACAGCTCTAACTTATTGGTGAATTTTATTGGGGTATAAGCAGACAGATTCTGAGCTCCATGGACATGTGTGAGGGGTTTCAGACATAATCAATTCATACACGTGAACAGTGGGCATCAAATACTCTCAATTATTCTAGAAATCAATTTATTGTACAACGGCACAGTGGATGACTGGTTAGAGCGTCAGCCTCACAGTTCTGAGGACCCGGGTTCAATCCCCGGTCCCGCCTGTGTGGAGTTTGCATGTTCTCCCCGTGCCTGCGTTGGTTTTCTCCGGGCACTCCGGTTTCCTCCCACATCCCAAAAACATGCATTAATTGGAGACTCTAAATTGCCCGTAGGTGTGAATGTGAGTGCGAATGGTTGTTTGTTTGTATGTGCCCTGCGATTGGCTAGCAACCAGTTCAGGGTGTACCCCCCCTCCTGCCCGATGACAGCTGGGATAGGCTCCAGCACGCCCGCGACCCTAGTGAGGAGAAGCGGCTCAGAAAATGGATGGATGGATGAATTTCTTGTCCGCATTATTATTATCATCATTATTATATTATTTAAATCATCCCACAGCACAAATGACTGGGGCTGTGGAGCGGTCTCTAAGTGCCCACTTCATGGCACAGATATTTGTGATGTCCTTTACATTATCTACCCGCGGAGGTCTGCTTGCAGTTCCATGTAAACATACTTTGTGCGCTTCGACCCCCCGAATTCGAGCAAATCAGTTTTTTCTTTCGCCATGTCAAAGACTGTCAGTGTGCTTCTAGCACGCCACATTTAAAGAGAATGAGAGGAGGCGCTTTCATTGGACAGGATTGACCACACTCACAGCAGCACAGACGTCCCTCTTTTATATGTTCCCGCCTCCGCTCAGAGTTACGCCACACATTGCACCAGATTTATGCCAGTCACAAAATTAGAGCCCCTCGTCTCAATTTACTCACAAATTGACCAGAGTGAAATATGATTCTGTTTAACTGAACACAAAGCTGATATACTTTCAGAAAGCTGTGACTTATTCTGTTCTATGAATGGCAATAGGTGGACACACAGGTTTATTGCACCTACTGCAATCTAATGGAAGTGGATTTAATTCATGCCCACTACAACAATTTTCCACAGCACTCCTGATGGTGTCTCATGGCACACTAGTGTGCCACAGAATCCTGCTTGGAATTCACTGCTCTAGAAGACCCACTAGGCACTTGATAAGGGCGCTGGCCCAACTCCATTCCAGTACACGCCCAAATCTAATCTGTGCTGAAAAAAAATTATTGACAACACAAGTCTAAATCCTCCCATGTACAATATCAGGGCTTGCTTCTTTGACTCATTGGTTACACATTTACTCACTTTGACATTTAGCTTTGCAAAAAATAAACAAACATTTAACTACAGTATTTCTCTCTGCTGAATTGCAGTTACAGTATTTCATACTCCACTACAATGGATTGTGCTATGCCCCGTTCAGTCTCGTACTACTACTTTTTTCGTTAAGTAATTGCATTACAGATCACCCCCCAAAATAAAATGCTACTTTGACGATTGTTTTGGACAGCATTCCAGAGTCACAGTTGGATTCAACATGCTGTAATAAATGGATCTAGGTATGTCAGTAAGACTATGAAAGTTGTATTTTGTACAATATAAATATAAAATATATAATATAAAAATGACTGGATTCATTCCTATTGTGGGTGCAAATAAAACTAAGAGTAGAGACAATTCTTTATTGTCGCAACACATTTTTAATGAACTTGGGATGAAGCAGTTAAAGTCTAATTGCACTGCTAATTGACCAAGGGGTCTTATCAATACTATTGCAGCTCCCTCATATATTTTCTACATAACACTGGCATTTGCATTATTCTCTATGAAGTTTAAACCAGTATGTGGTTTCACCATGATGGCAACAGCAGAGACGTGTGACTTTCTCTTCCTTAAAGTGTATGTATTTTTTATAGGTTATAGAGGCTTTTGGGTGAGGTGTGGCCCCTTGTTTGTGGCTAGTGTTTGAGCTCAAGAGGGTTTGATGTTAATTTCCATCCACTTAAGCCCAACGGGCGTTTTCATGCCGGTTTTACCTCTTGTTGTGTTTTTTATTTTTCTTGCGCCTCCCTTTCCCTTCCTCTTTTTCTTTCATTGTTCTGTTTTCCTCCTGTATGCTTTTTCATCTTCCTATTTCCCACCTTCTGGCATTGAGCAGTAATGGGTAAGTGAAGAAAATGGCAGCTTCCCCTATAGCAATAAGATCAGCCTTTATACAGTGAGTTTTTCTTAAATTTTCTCTATCCTCTGGTTTGTTGTTTGAGTACGTGGAAAAAGATTGATTTTCACAAAATGGCGACACTACAATATACAATGACAAAAAGGAGGAAAATGTGACCAGTACAAAACCACTGTGCGTGCCTGTCTCAACACTACCGACATTTCCGTAATTTAAGACAAATTCACGGTTTTCCTATTCTACTACTCGTTGTGGCAGAATTGCCAGAATGTTATATTCTAAGATAAACATGGGGTTATTAATTACTAATTCAAAAGTAATTTTCAACAAAAGAACCTGAAAGCTCTCATACTTAAATAAATTAAGAGAGTTCTTATTAGGGCAGCACTGGTTAGCATCTGCCTCACAGTTCTGAGGACCTGGGTTCAAATCCGGCCTCACCTGTGTGGAGTTTGCATCTTTTCCCGTGTGCCTGCGTTGGTTTTCTCCAGGTAGTCCGGTTTCTTCCCACATCCCCAAAACATGCAAGGTAGGTCAACTGGAAACTCTAAATTGCCTGTAGGTGGAAATGTGAGTGCGAATGATTGTTTGTTTATTAGATTTTACACCGATTTTATCGGCCTGATCGGTATCGGCCGATAATTAGCATTTTATGCTGATCGGCTATAATGTCATAATTTGCCGATCCGATCAATGACGTCATTGATCGGCTCCACAAAAGACATAGACTCCGCGTCGCCATCGTGCACAGTATATTTGAATCCAAAAGCTTGTTTATTTTTAGCCTTGTCGCGTGTCTTTTGACGTAGTACTGTAAATATCTGACGGCCAATAAAGTTGTAAAAAAAAAAAAAAACAACATGTCGGCGGTGTGGGACAGACAACACGTAATGCCCGGATCAGACTACAAGACAAATTTGGTCTTTCACAATTGCACTATGTCAGACTACTGCAATAAAATATTGTATTCCGATACCACTGCATCCCGTTTTTTACGATCATTGGGCTTTATCTTGTCAACTCAAATGCGACCGGACACACTTGTTACCAAGGACAAAATGGGGAAAAACGTGTGTTGGTGGTCACCGGTGCTCAGGACAGGAGAGGGCGTTCGTTTAAGGCTTGCTCGAGGTATGTTCACATACTTTTAATACGATATGGCTCGCAAGCAAAACGTTCTGTAGCCTAGCAAGCTAGTGCTAGCACTAACGGTTGTGCGTAAACACGCCGCCGTTATGTTGACTCATGCGCTAAAGTTTCGGTGTGGGAGAAGTAATTTAATTACAATAAAGTAGTTTAATTACAGTAAGTTAGCACCCATGATTTCTGTCATGTTGTAATGTTGGTTTGACCTGACTGATTAGAATACACGATCTGACTAGAGCAGTGATTTCCAACCTTTATGGAGCCAAGGAACATATTTTACAATTGGAAAAATGGAGAAAGGAAATGCCAGTATTTTGAGGGTAATAGCCCATCGGCAACATATTGAAAAAAAAAAAAAGAACTGGTGAACTAAAAAAGAACCGGTGAACTTAACTCAAAATTTTTAATTATGAATAATGAACTGAAGTAGTTCATTTTTGGAACGATGAACTAAACTTTGAACTAGTTCACGTAGAAAATTAACTTTCCCAAGACTGATCCTGTATTATTTTGCATTCCAATGTATATCACAGGTTTAAAAAAGATTGCAATGTAATTTTTTCCCCAATATCGTGCAGCCCCAGGATACTGTGACTACATTATTATACCATAAAAAAAACAGGTATGTTGTTCAATCTTTCTCATGCAACGAGTTATCGAAAGGTTTCCCGTTCATGGAATCTCTGTGCATCCTTCTGGAGATGTGAACAAAAAAAACAACAACCACGAGTTGTCCTATATTGTTTGTTTAACTGATAACTAGGACATGTGAGATTATCGCACTGCAACATTATCTAGACTTTCTCAGCAGGAGACGTCAGTCTGTACATTTAGCATTTGATTGGGAGAATTTTGTATGTTGTCTGTGTGTGTGTAAAGAAACTGATGAAAGTAACTTGTGTGTTCCACAGTGCAGTAGCAAAACAGACTGTGATAAGTCTGTCTGGGACTCTTGTCTTCTCAGCCACAGACATAACAGAGGAGTGCAATATGAGATTGGAGGGAATCAGAGGAGGAGGAGGATATGGGGGAATGTCACATCATTTACAAAATATGATTATGTAACTGTGTCATGATGCAGGGAAAGGTGGATGTGGCGAGTGTGGGAGGGATCTGGACAAACAAGAGGAAAAGTCAAAAGCTCCTACTCTACAAAAAGAAATTCATCATATACAGCTTAGTAATTAACTGCAGGCCTGCCTTTGACCAAATGAGTGTTTGAATTGTTAGAGACGGACGCAAATATCAGCACTTCAGCAATGGATGTTTAATGATATACAGTCCACTATGTGCAAAAAGTGGTCAGTAACTGACTGAATCCAGAGATAGCTGATTGGGACATTGTCTGCAGGAGTCTCTCTGGCTCTTGTCTGTGTGTCATGTACGCTTTTCTCATTGCCATGGTCAGTGCTCCCTCCCCTCTTCCTCTTTCTCTCCTCCCACCCTCCTAGCCCTGACATCCCAGAGGCCTGGGGTTGGCTAGGGGCAAAGGGGCTTATTGTCTAGAGTGATTAACGACTGGCCTATTGGCCTGGCCTGGTCATTGTCAGCTGACAATGATTGTGTGTATGTGTGTGTGTGATCTACTGTATGTGAACAAATTATTGGCAGCAGCGAAAAAACAACATACCTAAAGTCCAAAAAGCTTACACCAAACAGTACAGTTGAATTTTTGTCCAACATTACAAATTAACTGATTAACTGGTCCCATATATTGACACCCTTCTGTAGGGTCACCATCTGTATTTAGAAGTCAGGGTGGAGCTAGTCATACATCTGTCCATACTGTATAGTCACCTCTGCACAAAATTATTGCAATGAAAGTAGAAGACCAAATATGCACCCTTAAAAAATAAAATGCACGGTGTATACATAGTATGTCAAATTTGTTACATTGCCGATGCAGCTATTGGTATCGCCAGAGCGTAAATCAGATCAAGCTTCCCCGTTATAAACTGCACTGAACTGTAGTGCGAAACACTTAAAAGGTAGCTTCAGTTTTTTTTTTCCAGACGAGTTCATGATGTCACGTTTTAGCTCATAAATTCTTATTACAGAATTTATTTCTTAACCATAATCTCCTCGTAGGGTCATATTGAACATACAGGAAATCCACTTATCAGCAATTACAAAATTTTATTTATATAGCACTTTAAGAACAACCACAGCTGCGACAAAGTGCTGTACATGAATCCAACTCAAACATAAGACCATTTCACATAACCTAATAGAGAAACAATCAAACAATAAAGTTTAAACTGAACATTGAAGTCACCCAGTTGACGTTTGGGAAACTACAGCATTTAAATTTTGGAAAGTTTACAACATTGTCGGAATTTGTTGTATTACCCTATATTTTTCCCGAAAGGCCACACGATGCAAAGTTGCTTCCTTTACCTGCTGTTGTTTTCCACTGATTCAGACACCCTTTGATATGTGTGGGCATCAATGAACAGTTTGTGTCTCAGGAAATGGCTTGGAAGTCAGCCTTCCCTTGTCTTAGGCCAGGAAACACTAAACGTCTGAGATTCGTCATTTGCTCCATCTGGCCGGGCGAGTGGAGGCTTTAGGGGGGTCCAAAGGCTTACATAACTAAAACAAATATCCAACATTTTAGGGGATTACGTCACAAGAACAGGATCAAATTGAAGCTTTAGTTGCAGCCATGTGTTGGGAAGATACAGTGTTTTTGAACAAGAGACGTGTACCAAATGACGCCCCTGTAGCAGCTACTCCTGGCTAACTACAACATCATTATGTCAATACAATCTAATGATCCAACATGGTGTCTTTTTCTCTTGTCAGATGCATGTAAAACGCTTAAAACATTTTGCAGATTTGCTGAATGACGTCTGTGTTCAAAACTTTGTACAAGCCCCCGCCCTCCTTGTCCTCCTGGAATTGCTCGAAAATATGGCTTGAGTGCCCGATGAAGAGCGAAAGAGTGGGGAAAGGGGAGGGGGTCCTTCACACATACCAAATGAATGATGGATTTTATTTGGTCTCTCTTTGCTGAGCCTGAACTTGGCTGTGTCAGTCTGTTATGTCGGTTTCTATGGAGAAAAACACGGAACATGCCAGACTCTCTGAGTACTACAAGGAATAATGAAAAAAATGTGTGCAGGGATGAGGAGAGGGGAGGCGATGTGGTAATGCTGAAGGGGGGAGTCTTAATTCCAAGAATTCGGAGGGTGTGGAATCGCAGAGCAAGACATAAGAGAAAGACATTATATATGCAGCTGACTAAAGCACTGAAGAAACCTCCTTTGACCATGTATCAATCATAGAAATCATCAGATGTCTCTAGGGATTATTCTTAAATTTGTCTTGATACACAACAGTGCTGACAATATTTCATACTCGACTACATCTTCAATTTAGTTGGTTATAAAGGTGACATTATTTAAATGATAAATTTAAGGGGCGAATCAGATTAATTATGTGAATGTACACATTTTGCCAGTCGTGGGGGTCATAAACAACAAATACATTTGAACACAAGCAAATGGGGTTTGCTGCATGCGATGACATAGCCGTGTTCATGGCCTCCTACAATAATTTGCTATAGGCCAGACTGTTTCCTGCATTTGGATAATACATACTGTGTTTTAAGTAACTCTTACAGTGAGTGGAAATGAGCTGCCACAAGTTTTTCGTAGTCCATTGCGATAAACAATGAATTTAAAAAAAAATTCTTTAACAGTGTGAATCCCACTTTTTAGCATGAAAAGAGCTGTTGCTTATTTAGCGGTTTCCTGTCCATGAATGAAAGACGGGCTGCATTTAGCGCACACGAAAACGTGATCGATTGTGTGTCTGTGTATGTGTAAAGGAGAGAATGGGGTATGTTAGCAGCAACAACACTTGGATTGATGGAATGCATTTTAATGTTTAATGTGTAATTTTTAATGAGATTGAAGTGAGTGAAAGGTGAGGCTGATGCTTCTACTACTACCATTTCCCTAATTAGTGTCCATGAGTATGTCTGTCAGAATTGAAATGCGTTTCCACAGCTGTGTGAAAAGAAATGTTTAGGCTAAACCAAAGTGCTCTGGTTTCATTTCTGCATAAACCCTTTCCACGTTTATCATTCCACATCTGTATGCAGGTAGAATGTTTCCATATGTCTTTTGAGTCGCTACCTTTTTTGTCTGTTATCAGTCTATCCAACTCCTTCTTGCCTTATGGAATGCAGCTTATTACAGTAAAGTGCCCCTATGCACACTAGCGGGGTATTTACTGAATCCATCAGCAGGGTAGTCAGCCATTTGGCAAACAAAGGCACAGCAATGCATGATGATGTACGCACTCACATGCACACACATTTACACTTCTCATGGCTAGTGTTGCATGTCTGCAAACAGCCGAGGTGAGTCACTTGCAGCCTCTTTGGCCCTCTGTTTGTATGTGTTCAGTCAGCCCACGCGCACACATTGAAAATCTAGCCAAATCCATTAGCAAACAGATGTCACTTTGACCAAGAAAAAAACAACAACAACCGTGTGTACCTCTTTGCTGGCAGGTCACAGTGATCCCTTATCTCCATTGTGTCTGTGAGCCTATTGAGTGAATCGGTTGTGGAGGGTCATTACACCATGATGTTGTTTTGACTCTGTAGCAACAGCTCGGTCTACCCTTAACAAAAGCAATGGGTTCAACAGTTGCCTTGGTGACAACGCTGGTCTACAGCCCGGTTCCATGCTTCCATCATTCATTGCCTGTAAGCTGGAAGTGCTAACTCTATCCTCTGAGTATTGCCTTGACCCCGGCTACAAGGCAGGCTTGGGCTTATCTTAGTTTGCAATGGCCTTTTATTGCAACTACAATAAAGTGCCCTTCGGGTGTTGCTAGCTTTTCCTTGACCCTCGCCCGACCTCTCAGACTTTTGCCCCTTCTTACACAGCCTAGTATCACTGCAAGCATAATCCCGTCACTTCAAAACAATAAAATTCACAAAGGGAAGCCCTCCAAGCAAGAGGAATGGAGAAGTTTGAACGAATTTGACTCCAAAAACAGTTACGCAGCTGTACAGTGACGTGCCTCCTGATGACACAGGGCCAATTGATACCCTTCTTAACTGTATTTTAGATATTAAGTCATGGATGGCAGTGAATTCCCTACAGCTCAAGCAGGACAACAAATAGGTTTTAGTTATCAGTCTTGAAGGCAAGAGAGAAACCTTTATCAATACTACCAGCATGTGTTAAGAACCTGGGCGTCATTTTTGACTCTGAGCTTACTTTTATTCCACATATGAAGAATGTAACCGAGATACGTTTTTTTTTTTTTACCATCTTTAGAATATGACCAGACTCCACCCATTTCTCTCTCAGGCTAACACAGACGTGCTGATGCATGCTTTTCTCTCCTGTCGTTTAGACTTTTGCAATGTCCTGCTCCCTGGTCTTCTCAAAAAGAACAACTTTCTAAAACTACTTAAAGAACTCAACTACTCCTAGTGTGTTTCAGGATCGATTTGAAGGTTCTTTAACTAGTTTTTAAATGTCTTAACGGTCTTGGGCTATCATATCTATCTGATATGTTTTTTTTGTCAATGTCTTTATGTCTCAAAAGTGTTCTCTGTCAATTGACTGTCAGTTGTCGTACTAGAGCAGCTCCAACTACCGGAGACAAATTCAAATTCCAAAACCTAAAGAGAGGCTGCATTCAGCCATTACGGCTCGCGCCTCTGGAACAGCCTGCCAGAGGGCATCAGTAACGCAGAGATTGTTGATGCTTTTAAAAGAAGTCTCACTTGTTTGGTTTAGCTTTTAACTGATTCCTTTATTATTTCTTTAGCTTTTAACTGATTGCTTTATTATATATATATATATATATATATATATATATATATATATATATTTAGACATTTATATACTCATTTGCTTATTCATTTATCTATTTATCTTTTTATGGATTATGTATGTAAAGTATGTATGTATACATGTATGTATGTATGTATGTACGTATGTATGTATTTATCTAGTTTTACTCCAGTGTCTCCTCATAGGAGCCTCCATGTGTTCAGTCTGCCCGCGGAGATGTCATCCTGCAGTTTTCCCAGATTGTGTGCGTTGGGGACAATGTGGGGAGTCCTGCCTGCTCTAAACCGGTTGTGGTGGTCTCTGCGGTGGCATCCTCTGTGGTTGCGGGCTTTGGCACCTCTCGGTGTGGATGGCTCCCACAGGCGTCTTTCCTCGTGCAAGATCCTCAGTGCCTTGCCATGTCTCTATCTATACTATTCGTCAATAGGTACTCTCTTTGTGTCCACGTGGGTGTGTGTGTGTTCATGTGGGTGCATTTGCATTTATATGTGGGGACTCAAGGGGCGGGTATTTGTATATTTCCTGCTATTTTAATTGTGTTTTTATCTCTGTGAAGCACTTAGGGTTGCATTTTTTATGTATGGAAGCTGTTATATAAATAAAATTTGATGGATTAATTGATTGATAAAATGCATATAATCGAGGGCTGTCTATGTATGAGGACAACAAAAATGCATACAGTAATTGCTACTGGAGGCTCATGAGGAAGTTTGTGTATCAATGTGGGGCTTACAGGACTCGGCTAGACTGTCTGACATGAAAAGATAAATGATGAGATGGTCATTTAGTTGGAGGTTTTCAGTGAGATGGTCAGTGGCGTATTTCCAGGCTCCAGACATCCCAGGGGCTTTTTAAAGCTAATCCAGTGTGACTTCTGAGCTGTCTGCTGGTCACAAAGGCATGGCTGCTAGCCCAGGTGTTTGTCTGTGTGGGGGCATATTGCTTCTGAGGGAGGCATGGAAGTTGACACATCCAACTAAACAAAACTGGGTTGATGAGACAGCAGTCAATCTGACATTCCGACTCCCATTGACAGAAGCTGGAAGCCAGCTTGCTCACACATGCACACTGTGTGCTGTGGCAGCACAAGCTGTAGGCCATACAGCGAACTGTTCAACCGCCAAGCTCACTTGTCATTTATCTATTATCACCTGCAATAATCATCTCCCCATCAACATACAGTCATTAAAAAAATATGTGTCATTCCAGTATATATATCCAGTATATCAGATATAAATCAAATAATTTGGTCTTCCCTAAATTAGATATGCTCTACCATATCTAATTTCAGAAGTGGGTAGTAATGCGTTACATTTATTGTTACATTTTACTGAAGTAACTTTATGGATATATTGTACTTGTCAGAGTAGTTTTGAGGCAACATACGTTTTACTTCTACTAGAGTATTTTTGTCAAGAAGAAATGCTACTTTTAGGGCCAGTCCCAATTCTACCTCTTAAGGGTTCTTTATACTCGTGCGGGCGGCGATCGTGCTGACGTCACTGCGGCTATCCCGCACGAAGTTTCCCTTTATACTCGAGCGCAACCCACACGCGCTGTTCTGAAAATGTGCTGCAGTTCCCCTCCAATTCGGAGGTGTCGCTACGGCTGGTATTGGCTCGGACACCACAGGGTGGAGTTTCCTCTGCATTTTATGGCCAATTCTGGTAAGCAACAACAATGGCGACCATGAAACAGTGCCTGCTAGAACAAATGGACCTAGATAATCAGATGATGCGTTTAATTATATTGCAAAATCGATCAAGAAGGTGGCAGCGTAGGTGGTATGTGGAACCAAGGGGAAAGCCGAGTACGTCATCACAGCAACTGACTAAAACGGACCAATCACGAGAGATGATCTCCGTGTCAATTTGTGCCGTGTGCACGTCAAGTGACGCATAGAGCCTGCGAGGCCCAATGTGTCGGTCACGTGATGCAATGCGGGCGCTGTCGCTTCCCCTTAGTCCTTCAAACGAAGGGCTAAGGGGAAGGGGTAAATGCCTTTAGGAATTGGGATGACACATCGTCACCCCTCAGCACCTGCTGACTGTTTCGTAGGCAGATGCGACAATTGTTTACATTTGCAAGATGCTGTCTTCTGTCAAATGAATGTTACTATTACTAACTACTAAGTTGCTTTTTTTATTTGAATGTGTCTGTTTGTGCAGTTTCTAAAGGTGACTGGTATTTTAAAATTGTTTATAATAATGTTTCCTACCACGTGAAGGGTGCATACATTTCTGTATTTCATTTTTTATCCACTCTAAAAACACATTTTTGTCAAAGGAAAATTCTGACAAACTTTATGGCCTATAATGTTGGCCAATAAATAATTCCAAGAACAACCATCACAAACCACATAACTAAACATTTGTAAACCCACAAAAAAAAGAAACTATCTCAAACAGAACAGACTAGAAAAGTCACTGTCACAGGAATATCCATTGTCATTCTGGCACTGGGCTTGTCGTTTTTGGAGTGTTGTGTGCTGTAGCAGAAGACGGTATTTATTACGTTGTCCTTGTGTGTTTAGTAAACCCGATGTCAGACGAGGATATTCGAGGGGAATCACAGCTAACGGCTTCACGCCGATGAAATACTGCATTTACATGACTGATCAGGCTACAGCTTAACTATATGGAAAGCAAAAGTCACGGTATACACAGAAGCGACATTATTAGTAACGCTACATTAGCTACGAAGCTTCTGAATGTGCTTTTGCTGTCTAACAATTCTTTCAAATCGTTCATAAAATGCAGTACATTGCAGTGAAGTGCATTTGCTGTGAATTTGTCACCATAGTCTGACGGTAGACTAGCGATAAAAACATGACTGTCATTAGTATGACTTTCACACCGCAGGAACGTCCCTAGCTACCCTGGTAGCTTGAGTTCCCCGTCTGTGCCCACCAAAAATAACTAGCAGGGTACGGAAGGTTCCTCGATTATTTCATTTATGGATAGGGTCTTCCTAGAGCTACCAGGAAGTCTTTGAGTGGACGGGCTGCGCTGACGAATGCCACTGTCCAAATTGATTCCGCTAAGGAGTGGAACCTGAGCCCAAGAGGGCGGGTTCCTGTTTTAAGCTTGTAGCCTTTTATTTTGAAGGGTGCACACAGGAACTCAGCATGTTGGCACAAAAAGTAACTTCACACGGCACAGTTGATTTATTTATTTATTTTTCTATTTTTTTATGGATGGAACCAAATGCTATAAAACGCTGACTCATTTCCCTACCCACTGATGAGGCATAAGGTTTGTGTTTGTGATACTGTGAGACAACATTTATGTGTATTTTGTCCCAATTTATTGTGATGTAAAGTTGTTACGGTGAAGTTTCAGCCCAATGTTAAATTAAGCTGTTAAATTTTCTTTCTTCTTTTTTTTATTTTTTTTGTCATCTGCGCTTACGTTGGTTTGAAGACTAAAATAAACTCTAAAAACCATCAGTACAAAAGTGCAAGCAACCGTTTACCTTGTTAGCTGTCTCAACGTTGGCATAGACTTATTTTATTGTTTCACTCAGCCAGTTGACTGAGAGTTGACGTCACTGAAGCTCCGTGCGGTGTAGGCTGAGGCTCGGAGCGCGTCAGACGCTACACATCGTGAAAGCATCTTTTGCACAATATAATCTTATTCCAAGTGTTGCACTGAGGCATATCGTCATTCATTTTAACAAAGACACACTTTTGTTTGCGCAGCCGCGGTTGGGCACAAGCTTGTTATCGTGCGCGTTCTTCTTCGATGGTTTATGCCGCTTCTTCGTTGTTTTTCGCCACTTCTTCTTCGCGGCTGGAGGACTAGGCATCGAAACTGGCAACCGAAATTTTTTAATTTGAACAGTTCCAAGAGGACCGGAATGTTAGTCCCGGTTTCAATCGGTTCTCCATTCTCGATGCCCAACCGTAGTTGTAGTACAGCAGGCCCATCTGGGGTAAATCTATTCTATAAAACCAATTATTTTTAAATAAGATGGATTACAGGGTGAAAGCTGTAACCTTTCCCCTCCACTTTCAAACATAATCACACACCCACACACACACACACACACACACACACACACACTCGCAGCACCCTATCATTTGGTTGCGTTGAATTTTCCATTTCTCATTGCCACTTTTTTTGTGAGTTGTTCCTTCACATTTGTCTTCTGTAGTTGAAGGCGTGTGCTTAGAGTAAATGACACACTGTAAAAGACTGTAGAGCAGTATACAGTACACGTGATTGACAGCCAGCAATACTAACTGAAACACTACAATCTAAAAGATGCACCCTGGTTGACCCTAGATTTTAGTGGTAGGTTGACCTCCCTATGAGACAACCTTCCCTTTCTGTTTTACGGAGTCCTTGTGTTTCTTGTCCCTTTTGCTACCTCCTTCCACAACACACAGACCCACACCCTTGACGAGCCATTAGTCGGCAGAATGGAAAACAGAAAAACAAATCCCAATTGTGGCTATAAACTTCAGACTTGTTTACGGTGTGGGTCTGCTTAGTCACCTCTCTGTGAACTCCCAGGACAGACACAACTGTCCCCTCATGAAGGAGCAAAGAACAACACGACCCCAACTTCACCCCTCCCAACCTGCCCTTTGGGTGACTTATGACCGCAGGTTCTCACTATCACGCAATATATGCCTATGAATTTATCATTTTCGGCTTTCTTCTTTGTACCTCCATTCTCAAAATAATCACCTCCTTTCATTTTTTTTTTACATGTTTATTATGCCCATTTTGTTTTGTCAACAAGCTCACGTGTATGACATATCATAATGTGGAAGACACTTGCTGTGTTCGGATAGGTTGCATTTAATATTTCATTTAGTAACCAATTATGGTTGAATCAGATTTTCCTGTAAAGTTTGCTCAGTTATTTGGAGGATGGTGATTGGCTCAAAAGAGGATGGCACACCATTTGTGTGTGATTTATTGGTCGCGGTAGGGCGCTAATTCTAACAGGAGAGTGCTTGTTGGTGGTGTCCCATCCTTTTGCTCTCACAGAGAAATAGGCTAGCGTTGGAAAGGGACCAGACATTTTATGCAGCTTTGCAGAAACTTTCCATGGGAGGTTGAACTGTAGAATTCTGAAAATATTCAAAGTCGGGTACTTTCCTTGGTAGTATATGTAATGGAAATGTACTGTGAACTGTGTGTGCTGAGCTGTGAATTGATTTACAGTATACAAACGGTATCAAACAGAAACAATGATGAGATCTTTTTTGTCATATGCAGACATGCATTTTAATAATATACATTGTTAAATGTTTTACTTTAATTTATTCATAGAACTTAATATTGCCTATAGGCTAACCAGTACATTTGAAAATGTATTCAAAGATAGTCCATGATTGTCCAATTGAATGTTTCTTTTTAAAAAGTTCATGTAATTATGCAAGTCAGTGTAAGACACAGGCTGTCTTTGAGAAGGGAGCGGAACAGGTAATATAGACTATAAGGCTGAAACTTTAAACTTTAAAAAAAAGTGTACTATTCTCAATAGTAATGACAGCAAAGTGAGATAGCTACCTCACAAACTACTTTCAAATATTGTAGGTAGCATGTAGTACTGGGGTTTTCATTCACATCTTCTACCTATAAACACAGTTTACAACAATGTTTTTGTCTATATTTTTTTCCTTCATTTTTAACTTTGCATGCAAATGTCTTGTAATTATCTGAGCTCCTCTTAAAGTTTTTCTGTTTTGACATGGGGGCTGAGATTTTAATCTGCTCACCGAGCCATCTGCCGCTGACGCTGGGTTGCATATCTCTGGGATTAAATCAAGGATGTGCAGTACACGTTTTGTTCTCATGCACACTTGCACACATTGGCATACACACAATCTTCAAAGCACACACTTCTCAAGCCACAATAAAACCAAATTTTGTCGAGCACATAATGTCGGGTGTGCACAGGAATAAGTGTAAGGAATGTGGGCCACTGCCATTTCCCCTGCAGCACAGACTGCCAAACGACCCTCCAATGCCTGCAGTTAAAGGCTATGATTACCATTTTATTACACTATGCCATTATTCTGATGCTATCAATGGAAATGAATTGGCCGACAATTGATTTACTATAACCGGCCCCTCCTCTTCGTTGGCCCTCAGGGTGCCTCTGGTGCTCATCGATTTGTTCACCCTCCACTGTAACAAGGCTTTCACCTATCACATCAGGGCATAGCAGAGATTAAGAGATGGTTTACATGATTTTCTATAGCCCCATTTTATGGTACAGTAATTCTGTTAATTGATTATTAACAAATAGTGTACTCATCCTATTGCACAGTAACCTGTAATGGTCTTTAGTACAGAAACACAAACAATAGCTCTGTGTGCTCATATATTGTATTCAGTATAGTACAGTATAACCTGACAGCAACATCAAAATTGGGCGACTGTATATATTGGATGCCTGCTTTATGAGAACTGGAACAATCTGTTGATTTTTGTGGGTTGTTGTTTTTTTTAAGTAAAACTATTTCAGCAGACTCTACATTTTTCTGAGCTCAGCATGTTTCTACAAGTTTGCATGGCTGCTGTTCAGCAGTCTGATTGGAAGTAGAGGGAAACAACTCCCAGCTAGCCACAGAGCATGCGGAACATCATTATAACCTAGTGTCTAAAAGCTGTCGAAAACATTCTCACCACAGCGCAACTGGAGTGCTCACTAACAACCCAAACCATTATGCCTCTGCCCTCCGAGTTGGCACTTCAGTACACATTGCATAAGTACAGACAGACATTCTCTGTCACTTTAGTCCAGTCCATCAGGAGCCTATACTAGTTTCTTAAATGTGATGGTTGTGAGATTTTCCTAGACAGTCTAATTTCATGAAGTCCTTCCATTGAAAAGCAAAAGAAGCTGTAGCACTGGTTAGTTATTGGCTTGTCATTGCCCTTATGGACAAGATTTTATATTCCGATGTACAGTAGGTAATTTTATATCCCAATAATGATATACAGTATATATCCCGAGAATACTTTAAAAATACTTTAAATGAATGGCAATTTTCTCATCTTTCTTCATTTATTTATAAATCCCATTTTATATAGAAAACACAAAAAAATGAATCGAACATACAGTAGATAAAAATAAATTAAAACACATCTAGTGGACAATTGCGATAGTGCAACCAGTTTTCAAGGAATGAAGGAAAGTGGAATGAATTAAAACAAGTACAATAACAAAGTGCTTCAAGTGACATTCAAGTATACCTCCCCTTTAACCAGTAAATGCACTAATAAATGAATTGTTTCAGAGGCTGAGTTTTAGAAACACAAGTTTGTCAGCTTGTTCTGTCATGAAATGAACACTTAAAATAAAATTTTTGCTTTTTATTTCAAATGTTTTGTTTCACATGTGGCGGCACGGTGGACGACTGGTTAGAGCGTCAGCCTCACAGTTCTGAGGACCCGGGTTCAATCCCCGGCCCCGCCTGTGTGGAGTTTGCATGTTCTCCCCGTGCCTGCGTGGGTTTTCTCCGGGCACTCCGGTTTCCTCCCACATCCCAAAAACATGCATTAATTGGAGACTCTAAATTGCCCGTAGGCATGACTGTGAGCGCGAATGGTTGTTTGTTTCTATGTGCCCTGCGATTGGCTGGCAACCAGTTCAGGGTGTACCCCGCCTCCTGCCCGATGACAGCTGGGATAGGCTCCAGCATGCCCGCGACCCTAGTGAGTAGAAGCGGCTCAGAAAATGGATGGATGTTTCACATGTTTCACAGGTTGAGCAAAAGGAAGACAAGCTGGTCAACTCTTTCAGGCTTGAAACATGACTTCTTACATGTAATGTACTGTTAAAGAACTGTGCCATATACAGTTTTTTCTTTTCGTCACTGGTTTTGATGTAACGTTGGTCCTTTTGACGCAACTTCACGCTGTTTGTACATGTCTTTTCTTAGGTGGTAGAAAAGACTCATTGTGTTTAAATCCCTAGTAACAACATGTTGGTGGCATGTTTTGCAGATTATCGTTTTATGGTTGGTGTCTGACTTTTTAAAACCAAACCTTTGAATTATGTTTCTGTTTTTTTTCAGCCCCAAATCCTCTTTGAGCACTTTTTCCACTTTCTTCACCACTATGCTCTTTACAAGTGGGATGTTGTTTACATTCATGCTCCTTTACTTGCAGGTGCTATAAAAATGCTACCACAAAGTAGCGGCGTTGCTGCAGTTAGATTAACCTTCATCCATTGTTTATACAATGTTAGTGTAGCGTCCCAGGTATAGGGTGTCGAACATCACTCTTTGTCACACAAAAACTCACAAACTCATACTGTCTTGGAGCACATGTTTTCATTCCCTTCATTTGAACTCAGCTCACACGTGAACAGCGTAACATCACAGCCACCTCTTTACCACATCATCCATGCATCCCACTCACCAGGTGTGACCAATCAACCCACACTTAATCCAACTGTTACGTTAGCGCAACAGTTGGATTGATTTTAAATCGATTAGTCATGCCTGGAGAGTGAGGCGTAAGGATGATTTAAATAAAAAGGCGTGTTGTGTTACACTGTTCGTGTGAGCTGAGTTCAATCATGGTAGTGGGCACGTGCGGTCTAAGAGAGTATGAGTTTTTGAGGTTCTTATCTGACAGTGAGTTTAGACACCATCATACGCTACGTTAGTGTAGCAACAGAGCTTAACCCCATGCCACACGTCAAATACATATGTATATATATATATATATATATATATATATATATATATATATATATATATATATATATATGTGTATATATATATACATATATATATATATATGTGTATATATATACATATATATATATATATATGTATATATATATATATATATATATATATATATATATATATATATATATATATATATATATATATATATGTGTATATATATATACATATATATATATATATGTGTATATATATACATATATATATATATATATGTATATATATATATATATATATATATGTGTATATATATATATATATGTGTGTATATATATATATATATATATATATGTGTGTGTATATATATATATATATATATATATATATATATATATATATATATATATATATATATATATATAGACAATAGAAGGAGTATGATAGATGTTTTTATTTCGCAAAGTGCACGCTACAGGAATTTGCATCATTCTACTTTTCTTGCACATAAAGTTCCACTTTGACAGACACTGAATTACATCCTATTAACCTAAGTCATATGAATCCATTCAACCTGTCTTTATGTAAAACACAACCTGTGTTAAATACTGAAAGTAAAGAAATACGTACATCAGAGCAATGGTAGATAGTCGTGTTAGTAGTAGTAGTAGTAGTAGCAGCAGTAATGGTATATGGTTTTGGATTAACCAAACACAATTGTAAGACGATACAGATGTACCTGGAAGAACAGTTTTACTCTTACGTCATCTTAGTATGCACTATTTACCACAGAATAGCTTTTAGTGTAAGATGAGTCCCATTCCCATTTTTTGGTCTATGTAGCAACACGTGAAGAACACAGCTTGACTCGAAGGTCACAAAAAATAGTTAGTTTCCATGTTAAATGATGGGCGGACAATGGTTCTTAACTTGACTGGCCATGTCAGCAAATGCATTTGTGCACTTAATGCGTTTATACAACAAACATAGCCATCAGTGGATACAACGGGCTTTATATACAGTATATAGGGAGACACTGTCTGTTTGTGAGGACTCAGTGGTTTGTCCTACAAAGTTGGTCGAGATGAGTGGCAGGATCTGTCATATGAGAAGCCCAGTCAGGAGAGTGGCTAGCCATGATTTCTGAAATAGCTGACAGACAGAACTAATCCTACCCTGCAGACAGGAAGGAAAAAGGCTGCAGCCTCTAGCCATCTGATCTCTGGCCTTTGGAAGACTAGTTGTTTTGTGTACATCAAGCAGTTGGTCCTTGGACCTGCAGTTGGAAGATCTGCTGAATTTCATCATGGCTATTAAGACTTTAGACTCTTATATTTATCTGATAGTGTTATTATTTAATTTATTCTTCAAATTCGAAATTATTTGCAATTTGTGAAGAAGTGAAGAGGACACTCACTCCTGACACAGTAGTCATACACAGGCGGAACAAAATGTTGCAAGCTCATATTTGACCACTAGCAGGGTACACTACAGTTATGTTTGAGGCACCGGTGACAATCTCATTGGTAGTGTATTTTTGGAGAAACATTACTTTGATGATCATATTTTTTCTTTTTTTTTTTAGGGCGGCTATGGATCAGTTGCTAGAGGGGGTTGACCAAAATGTCCCCGGTTCGAATCCCGGCTCTAACTGACATTGAGCCCTAATTTGCTCCCAGTGGGCCTGGGACGGCAGCAGCCGCCCATTGGTGTATGAATGTGTGTGTGAATGGGTGAATGTGAGGCTTTGTAAAGCGCTTTGGCCACTGTGACGGTGTAGATAAAGCGCTATATAAGTGCTGTCCATTTACCATTTGCAATTTGAGTGTTGAAAAGTACAAGTCCAATAGAGCACACATGCACAAGATTTTAAAGAAAAGCCTTAAGTAATTAAGAAATTGACCATCTCTGTTGATGTCTGGTGTCAAACAGTCTAACAACACCAATTCCCAATCCCACAATATCTTGCCCAAACAGCTTGATACCACACCTTAAACTTGACCACACTTGGGGGTTTGTACTTGAGGTATCACCAAGAAACGATCAGAGAGTGGAGCTCGATGGAAAATTAAAGGTTTAAATGAATATGAGCATTGACTGTTGCGGTTGTCAGGTTTGAAGGAATGCATCAGTTTGAGTGCCAACATACTTCTATTTTCGATAGGAGAAATATGCTTGGAATAGTAATGTAACAGTACTAACGGATATAGGGCAGAACTGTGCAGATAGTGAAGTAAATTATGCTTAGCTGTTGACCTCTGGTGTCTGTGCCTCCTTCATGGAGTAAATGTAAAGTTGGTTGTCGGAGGGCTCTGGGACGCACACATTGTTCACCTCTTACCTTTCTTGATACGTTTCATTATCCTCTAAACCTACTGGTGTCAAACTGGTGGCCCGGGGGCCAGCTCCTGCCCGCCACATCATTTTTTGTGGCCGCGAAAGCAAATCCATCCATCCATTTTTCATACTGCTTTATCCTCACAAGGGTCGCGGGCGTGCTGGAGCCTATCCTAGCCATCTTCGGGCGAGAGGCGGGGTACACCCTGAACTGGTTGCCAGCCAATCGCAGGGGACATAGAAACAAACAACCATTCGCGCACACATTCACACCAAAGGGCAATTTAGGGTGAAAGCAAATCCAAATCGGTAATTGTGTTCTGGTCCAATACCATTGAGATATTTACTAGCATTTTTTTGTTACCAATCCCCCTTTGAAAAGAAATAGTAATCGTCGAAAAACATGTTTTTATAGGCTTCTGATTTCAAAACTGGTTATTCATCAATGTGTTGTGTATACTGTAATTACAGTATATGAGGTAATCTTTCATTTATATGGGTCCAAACCGGACCCCCTCTACGCCTCGGCTGCGCCTAGAAATTCTGTCCATAAAGGTTATGAACAGAATCGGTGACAAAGGGCGGAGTCCAACCCTCACCGGAAACTAGTCCGACTTACTGCCGGAAATGCGGACTCTGATCCTGTTCGTACGGGGACCGAACAGCCCGTATCAGGGGGTTCAGTACCCCATACTCCCTAATAACCCCCCACAGGACTCCCCGAGTGACACGGTCGAACGCCTTCTCCAAGTCCACAAATCACATGTAGACTGGTTGGGCGAACTCCCATGCACTCCTATGAACTCTCGTCACCCTCGGCAGGACCCTGCCGAGGGTGACGAGCTGGTCCACTGTTCCACGGCCAAGATGAAAACCACACTGCTCATCCTGAATCTGAGATTCAACTTCCCGACAGACCCTCCTCTCCAGCACCCTTGAATAGACCTTACCAGGGAGTCTGAGGAGTGTGATTTTCTCCTGTAGTTGGAACACTACCACAGTTTGCCAATCCAGAGGTACGGTCCCCGATGTCCACGTGATATGTGATGTTGCAGAGGCGTGTCAACCAGGACAGCCCCACAACATCCAGAGCCTTTAGGAACTCCGGGCGAATCTCATCCACCCCCGGGGCCTTGCCACTGAGGAGACCCCAGACTCTGCTTCCTCCTGGGGAGGCGTGTCGGTAGAATTGAGTAACTCTTCGAAGTATTCTCCCCACCGACTCACAATGTCCCGAGTCGAGGTCAGCAGCGCCCCATCCCCACTATACACAGTGTTAATGGTGCACTGCTTCCCCCTCCTGAGACGCCGGATGATGGACCAGAATTTCCTCGAAGCCATGGCCTCATCGAACTCCTCCCAGGCACGAGTTTTTGCCTGAGCGATCACCAAAGCTGCACTCCGCTTGGCCAGCCAGTACCCATAAGCTGCCTAAGGAGTCCCACAGGCCAAAAAGGCCTGATAGGACTCCTTCTGCAGCTTGACGGCATCCCTCACCCTTGGTGTCCACCAACAGATTTGGGGATTGCCGCCACGACACGCACCGACCACCTTACGGCCACAGCTCCGGTCGGCCGCCTCAGCAATGGAGGCGCGGAACATGGTCCACTCTGACTTAATGTCCCCCGCCTCCCTCGGACCATGGGCAAAGTTCTGTCGGAGGTGGGAGTTGAAACTCCTTATGACAGGGGATTCTGCCAGATGTTCCCAGCACACCTTCACAATACGTGAGGGTCTTCAATGAGCATTGAAGTCCCCCAGCAGAACGATAGAGTCCCCAGTGGGAGCGCTCTCCAGCACCCCCTCCAAGGACTCCAAAAAGGGTCGGTACTCTGAACTGCTGTTTGATGCATAGGCACAAACAACAGTCAGGACCCTTCCCCCTACCTAAAGGCGGAGGGGGCTACCCTCCCGTCCACTGGGGTGAACCCCAACATAGAGGCGCCGAGCCGGAGGGCAATAAGTATACCCACACTCACTCGGAGCCTCTCACCGTGGGCAACTCCAGAGTGGAAGAGAGTCCAACCCCTCTCGAGAGGACTGGTACCAGAGCCCAAGCCGTGTGTGGAGGCGAGCCCGACTATATCTAGTCGAAACTTCTCGACCTCACACACGAGCTTGGGTTCCTTCCCTGCCAGAGACGTGACATTCCACGTCCCTAGAGCCAGCTTCTGTAGCCGGGTATCGGATCGCCATGGTCCCCGCCTTCGGCCACCGCATAGCTCACACTGCACCGACCCCTATGGCCCCTCCCACAGGTGGTGAGCCCATGGGAAGGGAGACCCACGTTACCCTTTTGGGCTGTGCCCGGCCGGGCCCCATGGGTGGAGGCACGGTCACCAGGCACTTGCCTTCGAGCCCCATGTCCAGGCCTGGTTCCAGAGGGGGGCCCCGGTGAATCGCTTCCAGGTAAGGGAAACCTAAATCCATGAATATTTTTCATCATAGGGGTCTTTAAGCAGTGCTTTGTCTGGTCCCTCACCTAGGACCTGTTTGCCATGGGTGACCCTACCAGGGGCGTGAAGCCCCAAACAACTTAGCTCCTAGGATCATTGGGACACACAAATCCCTCTATCACAATAAGGTGACGGCTTCCAGGAGGGGGACACACCACACAGAAGAGTTTTTATTTTATTTTTAAAAAGCCTGCCAAATTTGAATGAATAAAAGTATCCCCATGGATGCAAAATAAGGCTCTAAAATCACAAAAAAGAAGCCCTGCCCTGTAGCTGCAGGACTGTGTGTGTGGGCGTGTCCGCTGAAGGCGCTGAAGACAAGCCCTTCACTTGTCAATCAAATAGATTCCCTGTCGTCAACTACTGGCTGAACTATGTGTGCCGCTGCTGTTAAGATTAATAAACAGTTAACTTTTCCCGTGTGTGTGTAATGTGGGGACTAACACACACAACAAGGTGCTGATGTTTTAAGCGACTTTGTTGTCATTGAGCGAGTTCCTGAACTCCTGAGCTACCGGGCTAGCGAACATAACAAATAGTTAACTTTCCCTTTAGTGTCTCTGTTGTGTGGGTCTACGCATGGCGCATGGAGCAAGGCTGTCGAGTATTGGACGGAGCCAAGGCCAGTTTGCCGGGAGGTTCACGAGCTCACTCTGGGCTAATACATAGACCGGTATTGGTAATTCCGTAGGCCAGCACAGCCCGACGCAGCCGAGAGAGGGCGGGTTGCGCCAGTGTGGGTTTGGTTACAGCCGACTTCATTCGCCGCCAATCAAATCTCTCATTCCCTTGGTATGTGGTGCAATGTCAGTCTCGACAGAGACATCTCTGTGCGGAAGAGGACGTTACGTAATCGCAGCGACCACTGGAGAAATTGTCAATGCTCTTGGAGGGTGTGGAAACAGACTATGTGAGCAGGTACCCTTATTAAATACAGAATGAGCTGGCGATAACCGCTGACGACTTCTGCGGACCTCAGAATCTGTCTGCCGGTGCGCCGATCAAATTCAACAAAATCGGGTTAGACTGTCTGCACCCACAATTTGATGTAGTCTTAGCAGGCGTCCATAGTCCATAGTGTGACTTAATAATCAATTGACTCTGAGATAAGCCAATATAGTGTCCAGGTGAATTAAGACTTCCTCTTGCATTGCAGTCATAGTAAAACTAAAACTAGGAGCATTAATGGGGGCACCACGTCTTCTTATTATAAATCCTTCAAGTATAGGTGTCAGTGGGATGAAGACCAAAGGTGCAAGAGGGGCTAAGACTATAATTGGTGGTCTGTCTCGGGTCTCTGTTACAGGAGGGCTCTACGGAGAAGGCTTTAGGAGGCGTAATGATGTCTGTAAAACGAGAAGGGATTTGACTGCAGGCCCCCGCCCTCATTTAAATCCCCTTCATCCTCTACTCTGACACGAGGATCCAAGCAGGGCAAGTTGCCAGCACAAGGCTGGCCACACGATGTATTCACAATAGCAAACTGTTATTAGCAGTCATTGGTCTGTCCCATTTTAACACTACCCGGCATGGAGCGTGCCATTAAAAACAAGACACACTCTGGAGGTTGGATTTTAAATTGTAACATAATACAATTCTAAACCACATAACCCTCTTATTAGCTAATTTTAGTGAAACAGCAAAAAGTTTGACTTCCAATGCTCTGCAGCTGACTGCTGTCTGACAACCACAACACATGGTTGTGTGTGTTCTTTTTTTTTTTTTTTTTTGCTATTCTTGCGAGTTACGAAAGTTAAAGGTTTGTTTTAGATTTTGGGATATGTACAGTACAGTTGTATGAACAGTACATGAGTTTACATTTCAGCAATTTTAAAATGGAGCAAGCATACACTGTTCTTAAGGAATCCATCATGTACACGTGTTTTTTTTTTTTTCAGTACTCCTTGGGTTTCACAGGTTATGACTTGTCCTACAGTCTGGACTGAGGTGGAGATGCAGGTGCTGGTGTTGCATCCAGTGGCCCTTAAGTCATAATTGGAAATCAAAGTGCTGCTTTGCATGTGCATGCATGCTCTCTCCCTCTTTGCCAGCTGGCAGGAGCGTTCATGCCCACACACATTCCCCACTGCTATTTATGTATTTGCTCAGCCGTGCGACTTAACCCTTTCACTAGCAACCTCAACCTTAAGGCACGTTACACGTCAAGCAGAATTATGCCCCATGATCCACATTCTGCCGTCTTGCACATACACAGACACATTCCTCCCCTTGTTAACCATAATTCACATCTGGCCTCCTTTAAAGGAGGGCAGCTATTTGCACTGATGCAAGGCTAAGAGCCAGCAGCATATTCCTCGCGGCACGCTCCCCTACAACCTTCTACAACTTTTATGAGTGCAGTAAACAAAGGATTGTTTCTCTCTCATTTGTCATTTAACAGTTCCTATGCCAAACGTCATCCTGGTTTATCACCACCTCCTAATTAAAATGTGAATTTTAAAAGCTACTCAAATCAATACTGAAAGAATCAGGCAAATGATTAACAGGCCCATTTAAAAAGCAAGTGAGATATATATGGAAGAATTTTTTTTTAAAGTCAGTTTCGGTTTCTGTGATCTAATGTTAAGAACAATTAGTATTGAGATGTCTTGAGGTAGGACACACAATTTAAAGTGTGTCCATACCCACTCATATTCCTAACTTGGAAAAGAAACAAATTATATATATTTTTTGGGGCTTTAAAACATATAATCAAAGACAAATAAAATAACACTAAATTAATTTCTATGCTTTGTTTGAAAATTAGCTGCAATCGGGTCTTTAATTAAAATATACACATTGCCAAATTTAATAAGTTGACTAAAAATGTAGAGGATTCCCATCTTTGATTACTGTGAACAATATATTTTAAATATATAAATAATTTCTATGAAAGTACTTTAATAAATGGACTGTGTAATTACTTATACCATAGTCAAAATTCATAGCTTATAGTTTTACATGAGAAAGGCAGACAGATTCATTCAAGTTTGATCCTGCAGGTCGGGCAGCTGACTTGTATATGCACGCGCGTACGCACATTAAATGCAGAATTAGGCACTGCAGGTATCTGCTCAAATATAAAAGGTGTGGTTGCTGAACTATAACTGCTGCCTCAATAATTACAATATGTTGTTGTACTATCCACATTTGCATCAGTTCATACCAAACCCTCGAGTATACTGTGGAAATAAATCAAATAATATCTCCTGGAGACTAGTGGCATCATATTGACTCTTATGTCAAAAGTCATAAAAATACATTTCTGTATGTAACATTTCCTACACTGGTAATTGTGTAATAGCTGTATCAACATTCAAACCATGAAGTGGATGCAACCATGTCTTGTCACTTGGGGGTAAGCAATGGAAAAGGAACAGGGATGGAAAAGTCCAGCTGTATTTACTTACACCCTAACCCTTCTCCCTGTCTCTATCTTTCGTCTTTGAGCTTTCCCTCTCTTCAGTAGGCGGATCCATGGCTCTCTTCGTCTGAGAAGAGCCAGTCTCTCACCATTCCCACAGAAACAGTTGCCAAAGCAAATTTGGCGAGAGGATATGGAGACCCTGTTCTCTTTCCAAACCTCCCAATCTCTTCCTGTCTCTGTTCTTTTTTCGTGTGTGTGTGTGTGTGTGTTTGTTTCTTTCTGTGTTTTCCAAGCCTGTGGTACAAGAGTCATTCTATGCCTGCTCACTCTTTTATTGCATTACAATATTCCTCCTCCTTCCAGTCTTATAATATGAAATGTCTATGTTTTCTCACTTAAGACAGGCAGACACATATATATATATATACATATATATATATATACATATATATATATATATATGTATATATATATATATATACATACATATATATACATATATATATATATATATGTATATATATATATATATATACATATATATATATATATGTATATATATATATATGCATACATATATATGTATATATATATATATATATATATATATACATACATATATATACATATATATATATATATATATATATACATACATATATATACATATATATATATATATATATATACACATATATATATATATATACATATACATATATATATATATATATATATATATACATATATATATATACATATACATATATATATATATATACATATACATATATATATACATATATACATACATATATATATACATATATACATATATATATATATATATATATATATATATATACTAAAACCATATGTCTGCCTGTCTTAAGTGAGAAAACACTATATATATATATATATATATATATATATTTATATATATATATATATATATATAGCGGCCGACTGGTTAGAGCCTCAGCCTCACAGTTCTGAGGACCCGGTTCCGGCCCCGCCTGTGTGGAGTTTGCATGTTGTCCCCGTGCCTGCGTGGGTTTTCTCCGGGCACTCCGGTTTCCTCCTACATCCCAAAAACATGCATTAATTGAAGACTCTAAATTGCCCGTGAGTGTGAATGTTTGTTTGTGCACTGCGATTGGCTGGCAACCAGTTCAGGGTGTACCCCGCCTCCTGCCCGATGATAGCTGGGATAGGCTCCAGCACGCCCACGACCCTAGTGAGGAGAAGCGGCTCAGAAAATGGATATATATATATATATAGTTTTTTCATGAGTGGAAAGTCTGAGGCTTAACATTTTTTTAAACTAGATTTTGAATTTTTGAGGACCAGATAAAAAGATGCTGTAATGACTTACTTGCATGTCTTTCTAGCCAAGCAAAAATGCTTATGTTCTATGTGTGAATGTTAAATACTACGAAGACCTGTTTTCTGGACAATCTCTAGCTTTCTTTTTTTTTCCAGCCCTATTGACCTTTTTTTCCTTCTCTGTTTTTACTGAAGTGGCTGGGAGAGTTGAACTTTCCTTCCGTTTGGGACCAGGGGACTAATGTAGCTTCTTGTCCTCTCATTTGTTCCAAAGGATCCCTGAATGTTTCTATTTATTTATATATATTTGTTGTATTGGATAACTAAGAAAACACTGTTACCCATTATTGTAGAATATACAATCAATACATCCGATGTCTTATTTTTATTAGTGACGTTTAACCTTTAGCCCATCTTAAGGCAGCAGCAGCTCTGATTTCACTTGTTTTGTCTACTAGCCTCTCTGGACTCTTCCTGGAAGTAGAAGCCTTTCAAAAACAGCAGACCTACTACTGTAAAAGTGTACTGGGAACAGATAATGTGGAAATACATGTTTAAACATGAAATAAATGAACGTTTTGTTTCTACGGTTGCAGCGTCCCTCCAGGAAGAGACGTGAAGGCTAATTGGAATGACATTTTCTACAATGCTGTGTCACTATAAAACATTTTTCTTTATTTTGGAAATTTAGGAGATGTTTACCTGATAATGGGATAAATGATGGGTTAGGTTAGGATAAGTGGTACGGACAGGTACCACGCGTGCCTCTTCGCTTTATGCAGTTACATCCCCAATTCCAATGAAGTTGGAACGTTGTGTTAAACAAATAAAAACAGAATGCAATGATTTGCAAATCATGTTCAACCTATATTTAATTGAATACATTACAAAGACAATATATTTAATGTTCAAATTGATAAACTTTTTTGTTTTTAGCAAATAATCATTAACTTAGAATTTTATGGCTGCAACACGTTCCAAAAAAAACTGTTACATCTCTCTGTTACATCACCTTTTCTTTTAACAACATTCAATAAATGTTTGGGAACTGAGGACACTAATTGTTGAAGCTTTGTAGGTGGAATTCTTTCCCATTCTTGCTTGATGTACAGCTTCAGCTGTTCAACAGTCCGGGGTCTCCGTCGTCGTATTTTACGCTTCATAATGAAGCGTAAAATGGGAGACAGGTCTAGACTGCAGGCAGGCCAGTCTCGTACCCGCACTCTTTTGCTACGAAGCCACGCTGTTGTAACACATGCAGAATGTGGTTTGTCATTGTCTTGCTGAAATAAGCAGGGTTGTCCATGAAAAAGACGTTGCTTGGATGGCAGCATATGTTTCTCCAAAACCTGTATGTACCTTTCAGCATTAATGGCGCCTACCCAGATGTGTAAGTTACCCATGCCATTGGCACTAACACAGCCCCATACCATCACAGATGCTGGCTTTTTAACTTTGCGTCCATAACAGTCCGGATGGTTCTCTTTGGCCCGGAGGACACGACGCCCACAATTTCCAAAAGCAATTTGAAATGTGGACTCGTCGGACCACAGAACACTTTTCCACTTCGCATCAGTCCATCTTAGATGAGCTCGGGCCCAGAGAAGCTGGCGGTGTTTCTGGGTGTTGTTGATAAATGGCTTTTGCTTTGCATTGTAGAGTTTCAAGTTTCACCCACCTGTTCCCAATTAGCCTGTTCACCTGTGGTATGTTTCAAACAAGTGGTTGATGAGCATTCCTCAACTTTATCAGTCTTTTTTGCCACCTGTCCCAGCTTTTTTGGAATGGGTTGCAGCCATAAATTTCTAAGTTAATGATCATTTGCTTCAAACAATAACAGTTATCTGTTTGAACATTAAATATCTTGTCTTTGTAGTGTATTTAATTAAATATAGGTTGAACATGATTTGCAAATCATTGTATTCTGTTTTTATTTATGTTTAACACAACGTCCCAACTTCATTGGAATTGGGGTTGTACTTGATAGCCAGAATAGCTGTCTGTACATTGACAAATGCACATTTGCAGATATGTTCATGTTCCAGACTAAGCGTGTTCTGCAACACAAAGTTTCTCAAACTTATAGAAATTACTTATGTGCTGAGCATTGAAAACTTTGTACTGTACTTCCTTTATCAAAGTGAATTCTATATGAGGCCATTTTTAAGTTTAGTCAGCAAATCAGTTCAAACTGATGTCAGGAATCAGCCGAAGCAAACCAGTCTTGAATAATAATTATCCTTAACATTGTTGTGTGCCAGTGGTTTTATGGTGACTACAAACTGTTTTTGCTACTTACCTTATTGACTACAGTCACTGTTCTTCACAGCAAATCCCCAGCCGCTGGAAACATGGCAGGAGGAACAAGTTAGCAAAATTTGAGCTTTGCATGTGCTTTTGAGGGCACAAAATAAAAGCAGAGTTCAGGAAACTTACTCGAAAGGCGAGCTGTCTTTTCCTCTCTTTTGTTCTGCGGATTAAAACTGTACTGTAAAATGGTAACCCAAAAAACAAAAAAACTATCACCCTTTCAGAGCTTAGCAACCAATAGCAGATCTTTTCATACCTGAGACAAAAACTTGAGAGATACATATCGTTTGTTTATTTTCTCCAATATTAACAGCCATTTCATTCTTTCTTGACCCTGTGGCCAGCCTTATTTGTGTTAGCAGCGGAACTACATATATGCGAGTTGTTTGTTGATGTACAGGTATGTGGCCGAGGCAGCAAGAGGTGAGCAGTTCTACCTTTCCCTAAACGGGGGGCACCTCCTTTTTCAATAACATGAGGGCCTCTTAGTAAGACAAGCAGAGGCCAATGTTAGGTCACAGGCAGGGTGTGGCTCCATTCACCCAACAGATTTTAAAAAAGAGCAAAGAAAACAGGTTTTTGGACCTTTCATCTTAGCCTCCAAAGGGGGATGTTACGCAAGGCAACCAGTTTAGCACCATACCAGAAAAGACTGTTTGCCACTTACAGTCAGGCAGTCTTAAGTCACATTATGCGGTCAAAGCAAGAATTGTTTCCTGTTTAAGGAAATGGTAACCGCGGTCAGTGGAATTTTCAAGAGTGCCCAAGATTTACAGAGTTGGACAACATTTTAAAAGAGCTTCATGGGTCACTCTTAAATTTTCTGTTTTGGTCTTCTTGCAGGAGTACTATACTACCTGAAAATACTACCTGAAACAAATGTGTTTTTTTGGGGGGGGGGGGGGGGGGGGGGTTCAACCAGAATCTTGCTTGTTTGTTGAGGACACTATGACACATGTAATCTATGTAATCTATGACACAGGAAATGGTCTCAGACAAACAGACAGCTACATGTGGGAGGGAAGGCGATGGCAGAATATGAAGCAAGAAGGGGGGTGGGGTGTAGGGTGACAGAATGTGTCAAGAAAGAGATTCTGCATTACCTCATAAATAGCTGTCTGTCACAAGAGAAGTAGTTAAAACCCTATGGGATTTGATGGCATTTTTCTCATCTGACACCACAAGCATGCTGCAGAGTCCTCACTTGAAACTTTCCTTAAGCGAGTTTCACCTTTGCCGAGAGCATATTCCCCGCAATCAAGTTTTCAGAAAACAGGAAGGTCTTCACATGCCCTTTTGGAATTATTCCAGCAATGTTGAACGGCTGTAACCTTTTCTACAAGTCTGTTGCTTTTCTGACTGCTGTCAAATCTACAGACCCTGATGAAATAAAAATGTAACCAATTGTCTACAGCAGAGGTCGGCAAGTAGCGGCCTGCGGGCCATAATTGGCCCGCCACCAATTATATCTGCCACACCAAATGATGTTTGTGAAGGTACCATCATGACCCGGGCTGCCACAGGGCAATGGTGGTGAAAAAAAGGCTGCTACATCGCTCACTTCACTTCCTTGTTACAGTATTTCAGCACGTGATTGGCCTCATAACCCATGTGACGTGGCGACGCCACAAGAAATATGGTAATTGGCTGACTTGCCCACGTGACTGAAATGCAGCATTCAATGCGGAAGTAATGTCTACAAAACGGTGGCTGCGCCAGCTGTAACTGTTTACATAATGGGTGTACATTAATCGGCCAATTAAAAAAAAAAAATAGTGATGACAACTAATGTGAATTCCAGGACAAATCATCGTCACTTCAAACGCACCTCGCCTGACTAACAGTCGCTTTGCAATCGATCTGGCGAGAGGTGCCCCTCGCACTGCTTCCTTCCCCCTGAGCGTAACGTAGTCCGGCAGACCTCCAGGAAACTTCTGGTCTTCGTCCGCTCCATGTAGCCCACGTCCCGCCTGCGACCTCGTTACAGATGAGACAAGTTGGCTTGGCATTTATAAACGCAGGTAGAATAGATGCATACTTTTCTTTCCACTCTCCTTTGTACTGTACTTCCTACAAAGATCAAAATGTACCTCGATTTCGAAAATTACACGTTCATAGGATTTCGACACAATCGACAAGTATATCAACGTATGAACCATTATTAATATTGTTTTCTGTGAAGTTTGATGTAAACCTGACAATCAGGTTGGGTTCGTCGTCGTCAGGAATGAGATGGCTCGAGCGGACACAGAGATAAAAAATTTGAAAATGGCCTATTGAAACATCACATTTTCATCTCAATTAATAAGAAACATGGGCTTTTATCTACCCAAGAATCAAGGTTTGGTCACAAGTTTCATATTAATTTACATTGCTTTCAATTTGGGCTGATTTGCGACATATAAAATGGTATAAAATCCTTCCATCCATCCATTTTCTGAGCCGCTTCTCCTCACTAGGATCGCGGGCGTGCTGGAGCCTATCCCAGCTATCATCGGGCAGGAGGAGGGGTACGCCCTGAACTGGTTGCCAGCCAATCGCAGGGCACATACAAACAAACAACCATTCGCACTCACAGTCACACCTACGGGCAATTTAGAGTCTCCAATTAATGCATGTTTTTGGGATTTGGGAGGAAACCAGAGTGCCCGGAGAAAACCCACACAGGCACGGGGAGAACATGCAAACTCCACACAGGCGGGGCCGGGGATTGAATCCCGGTCCTCAGAACTGTGAGGCTGACGCTCTAACCAGTCGTTCACCGTGCCGCCGGTATAAATAAAATCCTTAATACTTAAAACATCCATCCATCCATTATCTGAGCCGCTTCTCCGCACTAGGATCGCGGGCGTGCTGGAGCCTATCCCAGCTATCATCGGGCAGGAGGCGGGGTACACCCTGAACTGGTTGCCAGCCAATCGCAGGGCACATACAAACAAACAACCACTCACATTCACACCTACGGGCAACTTAGAGTCTCCAATTCATGCATGTTTTTGGGATGTGGAAGGAAATCGGAGTGCCCGGAGAAAACCCACGCTGGCACGGGGAGAACATGCCAACTCCACACAGGCGGGGCCAGGGATTGAACCCCGGTCCTCAGAACTGTGAGGCTGACGCTCTAACCAGTCGCCCACCGTGCCGCCATATATAAAACAATTCTTACAAACTAAAGCTCATTTTATGGGTTTCAAATCTTTATCCAATGGTATTGTGTCTTAAATTGAGTTACTTAGAGAGTATGTTCATTAAATTATGTTTGTATACAATAGTATAAATGAGAAAAAAAAATTTGCAGGAAAAGCAGATTTCGCCTGATGAAAATGTAATTTTGGCCCGTGAGATTGTCAGGAACAAATGTGGGCCCTGGGCCAAACCTAGTTGCCTGCCCCGGGCTACAGCCACAATTCTCATATCGCTCTCTCTCTCACTCGCTCTCTCTCTCTCTCTCTCTCTCTCTCTCTCTCCCTCTCTCCCTCATGGTTTGGCATTTGTGAATTTGCCTATATGCGGGAAAACTTGCCTATTTGCGATTTTCTCAAATGCATCAGTGAACAAGCACTCCGTCTGGGTGTGCGTTCTCGTGTTTATCTATAATGTTGTGGAGTAGGGCAAACGCTGTAGTTTGTGGGCCCGTAATTGCATGTAAACAGCGAGGATGAACAGAACACTGAATTCCCTTTCATTTCAATGTCAATCAAATCAAGCAGTGTAAACGGCTGCGCACATCCTCTGTAGCTGGATGGATGAGTGGCGAGTTGTTAGTGATCCATATCTATAATCTTCAGCTGAGCATTTAGACGGCCATTCTTGCCGCATCGAACCCTTCAGCTGACGACCAAAACATTCACTCAGGCTCAGTGCTTTAGCGGCATGCTAAATTCTCAGCAGCACTAGAGCTGCTCATGGGAGGCTAACCAGATAGCTGAAAGCTACTCCAAGTTGCTGATTGTAACCCCTGGGGTTCATGGATTCCCAGCATTGCAGTAAACATCTAGGAGGTTCAAAGAAAGCTCATGGTGAGCTATTCCGATGTCCAAAAGCACTGATATATGTATATGTGTGTGTGTATATATTGTATATATATATATATATATATATATATATATATATATATATATATATATATATATATATATATCCATCCATTTTCTGTACCGCTTGTCCTCACTAGGGTCACGGGCATGCTGGAGCCTATCCCAGCTATCTTCGGACGAGAGGCGGGCACATATAAACAAACAACCATTCAGACTCACATTCACACCTAAGGGCAATTTAGAGTCTTCAATCAACTATATATATAAATATATATATATATATATATATATATATATATACAAACATATACATATGTTATATATGGATGATATATATGCATATACAAACAAACAACCATTCGCACTCACATTCACACCTATGGGCAATTTAGATTTGTCAATTAACCTACCACGCATGTTTTTGGGATGTGGGAGGAAACCAGAGTGCCCGGAGAAAACCCACGCTGGCACAGGGAGAACATGCAAACGCCACACAGACGGGGTCGGGGATTGAATCCCAGTCCTCAGAACTGTGAGGCAGATGCTCTAACCAGTTGTTAGTTGTTGTGCCATATATATATATATATATATATATATATATATAAATTAGGATAACTGGTTAGCACGTCTGTCAGTTCTGAAGACCTGGGTTAAAATCTGGCCTCCCTGTGTGGTGTTTGCATGTTCTCCCTGTGCCTGCGTGGGTTTTCTCCGGGTACTCCGATTTCTTACCAAATTCCAAAAACATACATGGTAGGTTAATAGAAGACACTAAATTGCCTGTAGGTGTGAATGAGAGTTCGAATGGTTGTTTGTTTATATGTGCCCTGCGATTGGCTGGCGACCATTTTAGAGTGTACCCTGCCTCTCGCCCAAAGTCAGCTGAGATTGGCACACCTGCGACCTTACTGAGGATAAGCGGTTCGGAAAATGGATGGATGGAATATATAAATTATAATATTTAAATGTATAATTTAACTACAAACCAAAAGAGATAACATGCCTTTATTACCTCGGGCCACTATGTTTTTTTTAAGGTGGAAGGTGAAAATAAAAAAAGCCAACTTTTGGCAAACATCAGTGGTTTACAGACAGCGGAAGTGCTATGAAACTCTGAGGATTTTAGAACACGCAGGCTGTCTTCTGAGAAACTGTTATCACCCCACCCATCCTCTCTCACACACATAGACACAGAGACATATTAACAGACATCCAATTGCCCAGACACGTGCACACAGGAGCCCCTGCACGGCAGGACCCTATGGCAGCTGAAACAGGGCTGCCACTCTCAGTTTGTCCACATATGCTGTTCCATCACTATGACTTGGTTCCTCAAGCAGGACATACTGTATTTCTAGGCCCCCACTTGACATGTAAAGTGATGTTATTTTTATTGCATTGAAGAGCATTACACAATTAAGACTGCGCAGTACCTCAATGCTGGCCTTTAACAATAATTTCTGTCTGACAAATCAAAAGGCAAATGATGCATTGCAGACAGCAGGATGATAAATGTGCATGGATATTGTAACGTGTCATGTATGAGGTGTTGTAGTAGACAGAAAAGTAATGTCTAACACACACAGCTAATCGGAAACCCTTATCTGAGAAGTGTGACATCCGGTATATGTTGTGTAATCCACACAGGCTCATTAAAGGGTTGAGCAGATAAGAGCACGGACACATGCTTTCCCAAACACATCCATATTTTTGTCTTGTTTTATGCACAATTGATTGATCATTATACATAATCCACAGGACAACATACTCTCATTTAAGTGGATCAGATTTTAGCCAATTATTGCGTGCCACTCTTGATTTGGTCGCTTGGAACCACATGGTTGTTGAGTGAGTACCACAAGCACGGTCAAGCCTTTAAAAAGTACGAAAAAAACCATTTTCATATTTGAAAACCACTCTTGGCGGCAACGGTGGCCGACTGGTTAGCAGATCTTCCTCACAGTTCTGTGGAGGTTCAAATCCCGGCCCCGTCTGTGTGGAGTTTGCATATTCTCCCCGTGCCTGCGTGGGTTTTCTCCGGGCTCTCCAGTTTCCTCCCACATCCCAAAAACATGCATGGTAGGTTAATTGAAGACTCTAAATTGCTTGTAGGTGTGAATGTGAGTGCAAATGGTTGTTTGTTTATATGTGCCCTGCGATTGGCTGGCGACCAGTTCAGGGTGTACCCCGCCTCTCGCCCGGAGATAGCTGGGATAAACTCCAGGACGCCCGCGACCCTAGTGAGGAGAAGCGGAACGGAAGATTAATGAATGAATGAAAAACCGCTCTTGTTTGGATGGGTGTTGGCCCCCACTCCTATAAGCTGCCCCAAATGAGCCCCATGAATTTTGCTGATACTTGGCTCCCCCTCTGCCTCCTAATGGAGCTTTGATGTTGCTCTGACGCACTGGCAACCCATAATCTACGAGAAGAGAACAAGCATGCGGCATAGACTTTGCCCAGCGCACCGTGGTTTGCGTCTGCTCGTGTGTAATTAGCTACATTATAAGCTTATTTGTCGGCCCAAAACCCCGAGCCCTAATTCGCTAGACTGATATGTAGGACATAGAATATCTCCCACATTTACCCTACAATGCTGGTAACCACAGACAGGACTCCCTAAACTAAAGTCTGTCTGAAGTCCTGAACTGAAACAATAATATCCATCTGAATTCATGTCAAAAGGTAAATGGTCTCTACATTTTTTGTTGCTTTTGGTTGATGTCATCAACAAACTGCTTGATCGAAAAGTAAAATTTACTCCAATCTAACATGCGTTGTGTTGATACTGCACAATGAACGGAATTTATTCCACATGGTTTGTGCGTGCAAAATACATGCTGTATAAATAGCCGTTTGCAATTGGCTAATTTAAATCCTGTTGTGCTTCAAGTTTGATTGTCCAACTATCGATTTTGAGAACCATGACAGTGGTTTAAAAAAAAAAGTATAAATATAGACAGACTGTCCGTACGTGTGTGTGTGCGTGTGTGTCAGCCAGTGACAGCTCCACTTTCGAGAGGGTGAGGTCAGTGCCACAAAGACAGCCTAACTGAGGAAAGTAATACAAACCCCTACTTGTCTGCTGTCTGTATGTGTGCGTCTGTGTGTGACAGACACCCATGCACGCATGCGCACACACACACACGCGCGCGCACACACATACACACTGCCCTAGTCACCTCCTGCCTTCACTCTTGGCAATTTATGAGCAAACACGCCTTGTTAGATTGCTTTGGTTGGTGTGTGACAACTGTGTGACACATTACCATCGTCTGGACAGTGTGTGTGTCTGCGTGTGTGAGTTGCTTCAGGATTACCACACCATCAAAGTCAACTAAAGTCAATACCACATCTAAATTTAAACACACTGGCACTTCCAGTTATCAGTGACCTCCTCTGGCACTCCTCTATCAGTCATCCCTGTATACACACAAACATGTTAGTTTTTCTGGCACAATATAGTGCATTTGCAGTTCACTGACCTTTTTGTGTGACAGTTATTGACTGGGTGCCAAGTAGGGAAGACCCTTTGCATGATATGATAAAAGAACATGGCTTTGGATGTGCATGGACCCATGTGATTATTTAGTGTATAAACTACGATTTGTGCCCTGCGATTGGCTGGCGACCAGTTCAGGGTGTACCCCGCCTCTCGCCCAAAGATCTCTGGAATAGGCTCCAGCACGCCCGCGACCCTAGTGAGGATAAGCAATTCGAAAAATGAATGAATGAATGAATGAATAAACTACGATTCTTGGTGATACTTTTTGAGGATTCATATCAAGTGTTAGCAAGAGCACTATTTCACAATAGAAACTGATTGAAAGCCAACCTACTGCTGTATCCTAATCAGTCAATATCATTTTCTTCAAGGTATCAGATCCTGTTCCAATCAAAAAGCCCAAACATGAAGACATCCCAATACAATCCACTGTGGCTGACAAGGAGATGCAGCATGACTGGCTACAGTCCCTTTCCAACTCCAATAAGGTTGGTGTCACTATACACAGGACAAAATACATGTAAAAATGCAAAACCGTAAGCATTAAAACACTAATACTTAATATTCATCCCAGATGTGTTCAACTGCAGTATGGGAGGTTTGCATGGGCACCTATTCTAGTTTTAGAACAATTGCACCTCAGTCCATTTTCTATATGGTCACAGGTGAGCTGGAGCCTATCCCAGCTGACTTTTGGATGAGAGGGGTAGTACACCCTGGACTGGTCACCAGACAATCGCTGGGCAACTCCAACAGCTCTTCCACCAAAACAACAATCTTAATGTTGAATTGTCCAACAGCATTTTTATGTTTGCCATATTTGCCCTGACAACTGGGGGTAGTGATTTTTGTCTTAAGTACCTGGCTGTGGGGACCAGAAGAGGGTAGTTTTATGACTTGCTATGGAGTCCAAATGTGAAAATTGGTTGTTGGACAAATGCAAATCTGAGCACCTAATTGCCCTAGTCCTATTGGTCAATACCCTTCGCATTGTCCCCTTAATCCATGTTTGTAGGAACCCAGTGTGCATGCGTGTGTGTTTTCTGAGTATATATCTTAATAATGAATCAATTCTGTAAAATTATATTTCTTGCCAAAAACATTCCTTCAACCACATTTCATGCATTTTTTTCCCCAGAGTTTCAACTGCATTCAGCCGAGACAGAGGCCATCAGCTTTTAGACCCTGGTCGCCACATATCTCTGCCAGTGATAAGGAGCCCCCCAGTCACCCCTTCGCTCTCTTAAGAGACAAGTAAGTCCATAACTATTTTTGCTTTCCAAATACTTAGCTTTGCTATGCTGATAATAATTCCGCTTTTTACTCTGCGAGATGACAACCGCTTTTGTTCTACTGGATCTGATTAACTCTTTCTGCTTCTACCACAACCTCCCACGTTTCAACATTAATAGACATTTGACACACTCATACTGTTAATACCCACTTGGCATAGTGCTGCCAATGCTGCCTTTAACATAACTGTAGATCTGGCCCAGATTCTCATAAAGTGGGAGTAAAATGGAATGCAAGTACTGTATTGCATTTGAATCTTTCTTTACACTGGTTGCTGTAGACTGTTTTCAAAATTACCTATGCAATATGGCACCAACAATGTTCACACTTGGAGGCAAAAAACAAAAAAGCTTTTGACATTGATCATAAAGACTCAGAGATTTCTTTCAACTACTGTAAGTTGAGTCTGGTTGGTCTGCTATACTTCTAGCTTCTACAACTACAAGAGCCTGGAGAATGCTGTGGCCCCTAATGTTGCCCTCACACCACTGCCACTGGGAAAGGTGGGTCCATTGTCCCCGTCAGTCCCCAGCACGTCACACCCGAGCACAGGGGAACCCCCAGGTGAGGGGGCCAATGCCAGCTCTAGACCTCGCAAGAGAAGAGCCACAGGGGAGCGCCAGCCTCCAGCACCCGAGGTTGCCTGCTCCCTTACCTCCACTGGCAGCAAGCAGCCACCACCCCAGGATGACAAAGACTCTGAGGTGGAGATTGAAGTTGAGAGCCGTGATGAGTGTAAGCTAAGAACATTATCCCAGCAGTGTAAGCAGAATATAAATGAAGTGACAGAATTTTTTTAAGCATCTCATTCACCGCCTCAAACTCTCTTCTATCTCTGATCTCTCTCCCGCCAGTCACTTCATCTTTGTCCTCCCTGTCATCACCATCCTTCACTTCATCCAGCTCAGCTAAGGACCTGAGTTCACCCGGTGCGCTCGGGTCCCTCTGCACAGTCATAACAGCTGAGGGCACTACCCCTGCAGCTGCTCCCATTTCAGCCCCTGTGACTCCTCCAGAACTGGGGTTGGAGTCAGAGTTCGAGAGCCTGCGGCAGGCACTAGACAATGGACTGGACTCCAAAGAGTCAAAGGAGAAGTTCTTGCATGAGATAGTTAAGATGAGGGTGAAGCAGGAGGAGAAGCTGGGATCCGCCCTGCAGGCCAAACGCAGCCTTCAGCAGGTAGGTTTCCATGTGTATGACAAATGAGAGGATGGGTTTTGAATTCCTAGATTTTATTTTCAATCCTCACTTTAGCATTAAGAGGCTTTGGAATACATCTTAATGCATTATGTACTCCAAAGTAAATCCCATAATCAGTAGTAACCTCCACAAATGTGTCATCAAGACCACAGCGTTGCCATTATTACTCTGTTATATGGGTATCATTAATGGCTCTTCGCAGTTGTTATGCCTCTCATTTCAGTCTTCAGTACTATAGGAACAACAAGGGCATGTGAATACAACATGTAACTATTGAACATACTGATGTACAGTGAATTCTAAATACTGGACCATAGGGCAGTTCTCAACATTTACAGAATAGCTATTTATTGAAATTAAACTCAGTAAAAGGTTCTAAAAACTCTTAAGTTGTGCTTCACAGTACAGAATTGGATTACAAAGAGGGCTGGACATTAATGCCCGCCAACCCACCTTTTGCTGGTGGATTTCACCAGGGTCGTGTAACACAGCCACTCCCACTAGCCACTGTGCAGGTTGAACTTTACACTTTGATGATGGTGAGCCCTCAAGATGAGTAAGAGGTACTGTGGTTTTGATAAAGAACAACTTTACTTCAAAGCACATTAGCAAACACTGATCACCAGCAAAAATGAGTGACAACGAGTCAAGTCATTAACCACAGCATGACACTCACTCGCGGTGTTCAATTAAATAAACGTTTAAAACAGTTAGTGAAGAATAACAAAATAAAAGGGGTGAATGAACACACACAATGTCTCCTACTCCTACTAGGTGTTAATAAACATATAACATCAACAATAAAGTCATTCTTAGCAACTATTTAAACAATGCCGCTCGGCATCCTGGGAATCCCACTGTCAACGTCCTCAGATGGTACAACATGTAATTGCAGTGTAAAGAAGGTTACAGTAATTTATTGTTAAAGGAAATATTTTAAGATTTATCATTTTTTCATTTTGTACATATTTGAAGAATGTTATGCTATTTGAGAAGTTTAGATCACGTAATTTGCGCATGCGCAGTAGCATGTGTGGCTCGAGAAGCGGAATATTTGACACCAGAGTGGTTTGTTAGTGTTTGCTGTAACTTTCGTGAATGAGCGTGTTTGCCGTGTGGCACTCACTAAGTTAGCATCAGTCCGCGATGTAGTGCACTTGCGAATCTGAGTGTCAAAATACAGTAAGTGCGTCAACCGGAAGTGCTCTGTTGGCTGCTTAAATGTTGCTGACTTAACAGCATTTTGATAAATCTGCTTTGTAAAGTGTACCGGTACCTTTTTATCCACTTATGCACTTGCCTATTGGTCCTTTTTTTTTGTCCTTCTCTTTTAGAAAACCACACCCACACAACTGTACAGACATATGCACGAAGAGAGAAGTGTATTGAGGGAAGGGGGGGGGGGGGGGAGGAAAAGCCACTCATTTGGCCTCAAGTGGTGTTTGGCAACACACTCAGATGTGAAAACAGCTCACTTGTTCAAAACCAGTAAGAAAGGAGATTAACTTTACTACATGTACGTTGTTTTCTCAAGTGCTTCGACCTGTGTTACCGAATGTGGAAGTTTTTTCCACATAACCCCTAATATCCACCAACAGAATTGTGGCTAGTGAAAACAATAAGTGGCTCTTAACTCTGAAAAAACACTAGCCACAGTGGCTGGTGAGCAAAAAAAAGTCAATGTCAATCCCTGATTACAAATGATTATCACTGTCTGCAAAACTTAGCATGAGTTGGCAAGTGATAACAATGAGAGCGGATGTTGCTGCAAAAGGAAAGGCCAGACTTCCATTTTTATATTTGGTCTTGGACCGGGAACAAGAAAATGCAGTTGAAAGTGTGTGTGTGTGTGTGTGTGTGTGTGTACACACACAAAAAAAAACCATCTCGAGCAACCCAAAGCTACTCCAGCGCAGCGACATTCCACTCACTGTATCCGTGCTCTGAGGAGGCGGCAAGAGAAAGCACAACCTACAGGAACAACTCAAAGCAGCCCACATGCTGCAGGCTGAATGGAAGTGTGGTCTTACTTGCAACAACCACCATTCCTGCTGGGTTTAGCTGAACTAACACTAGATGTTGAGCTGGGAAGTGTTGAAAGTAGGGTCTCATTTAAAGCCTGTATAGCGTAAAGGGCGTGATAGGGATCGTCTCTTTTTCTTGGAACCAACAAAACTTGATGACAGACATGTTTGTCCAAACAGCAAAGTTCCCATGAGTAGGCTATGGTTACTACTAACACACACACACCTACACACACACACACACACACACAAACACAGACACACATACCTATAGTAATTTAGAGGAAGGAAATCTCTTCAGTTAACCTTTGACTTTTTGAAAGTAAACACTGACACTGTAGGTACTGGCTTTCTGTAGGCATCACTTTTATAACGCCAGTCTTCTCAATGGCACATAAAGAAAATAAGTGGTGAATTACATACATACAGTACATAACCCAAGATAGTCCCCTACTTTGCATAGCAACAACTGCAACAAAATGGCTTTTTCCAGGAGCTGGAGTTCTTGCGGGTTGCAAAGAAAGAGAAGCTGCGAGAGGCGACTGAGGCCAAGCGCAATTTGAGGAAGGAAATAGAGCGCCTGCGAGCCGACAGCGAGAAGAAGATGAAGGAAGCCAACGAGTCGCGGATCCGTCTGAAGCGGGAGCTAGAGCAGGCCCGGCAGCTGAGGGTCTGCGATAAAGGCTGCGAGGCCGGACGTCTGCGTGCAAAGTACACTGCACAGGTCAGTTGGACTTTTGATTCCAAACCCTTTTTTAACTGCTCGTTATCCTAACTACACAGCCGATAATCGCAGGACATATAACCTAGGTTCAAGAAAACCTTTGGGTCTGGAAGTCCGCATGCTTATGAAACATACACGTACACCTGTACAGTAATTGCAGTGGTTCAGGGTTTCTGTCTTAAGCCCTTTCAAGGTCCCCAGAGAAGGAAAGAAAGTAAGAAAAATACAAGTTCCGTTTCCCCGGTCAAAAATACATGAGCGCTGCCCTAAATGCAGAGACCCGAGTTCAATCCCCCGTCGGAAAGGAAACGGGAAGAGCTGTCGACTTCCCCCAAGCATCATGGGAAATGCAGATTAGACAAAACAAGAGGGAGGTTGTGCTCTCAAGCGGTGTCTGCTTCCCTGTAGACACTGTGCTATTTGAGAGGTTGTCTTTAAAAGGACATTGACATAGACATCAGACATTGAAAACGCAATTAGAAGCATTTTCACCTATTAAATCGGGTTTACAACTAAGACACTTGTTGGGTTTAGACCAAAGATGAACATTAGTAGCACATATGCCACGGTTATACATATGCCACGGTTCCTCCAAGTGGTACAATAGACTTTGGTTTGCCATGATATGACGCAATAAATTTAGACCAGGATTTTCCTGGCCTGCATGCCGACAGCTGGATCAGCTATGCATACAGTGGCACATGATAGCAGCACCACCAAGTGTAAGTCACCAGTGAAATTCAAGAGCAGTTTCAGGTGCTGACATTACCTGGAAACGAGCGGCACAAACGACATGTCTTCCTAAAGATTTCTTTTTCTTCCCATTTCCATTGTGAACATGGAAGCGGCAATTCACTATCAATCAATCAGTGCACATGTTTAGCATGTTTAGCCTCACCCTACAACACCACTAGGACTAAGAGCCCAACAGTTCACATTAACTATATTGAGATCAAAATGCATGCTGTACCGAATACAAGCCGATTCTACATAGTACTGAAGTCAGTCTTTCTGCTTTAGTGTGTCATGTGTCTCTGTCTTGTCTTCATTTTTCTCCTTCGATCTGATTTTGTCTTCCTGGCCTGCTTGTTTAATCGTTCCCCCACCCTTAACTCACTGCATCTGCCTGTCTTGTTTTGTCTGTTGTGTCTCATGTCATCCATCTATGCTGTCTCGTCTCATTTCGTCTGTTTCTTTGCCTTGCCTGTCCATCTGTTTGTCTGCAGGGGGAATGGGGTCAGTAATTGGATCATTGCTCTCACAGTCAGAAATGCTCTGGTGTATGATTTCACCCGTGTCCCGTGATGTTTTCCAGATTGAAGACCTCCAGATGAAGCTGCAACATGCCGAGGCTGACCGTGAGCAGCTCCGAGCCGACTTACTGCACGAGCGGGAGGCCAGGGAGCACTTGGAGAGGATGGTGAAGGACCTGCAGCAGCAACTTTGGCCCAAATCCAGCAGCAACAAAGACTTGACAGCCAAGGACAAGGACATGGCATCAAAAAAGTAACCCGGTAGCCAATTCCCTCAATTCCCTTCCATCCCCACCTCCAGTGCAGAGATCCCGTACACTTGCCACACGACCGAGACCATAATGCACACCAGTGTTCTTCACGATTGCCCTTGAGTATACCGAATAACAGTGACCTACAGGATTTGGGTCCTCATCCACATCCAAGAAAAGCAAATGGTCATCTGGAGAAAGACAACGAGCTGCAACGAGGAAGCGCGTCACTCCAACGCTGACTCTCACCTTCGTACTTGCAGAAATGAAAAGTAGATCACAAGAGGGAAAATGTGGTTGCGCCTGTCTCTGATAAGACAAGTTGGCCAGTCTGTGATAAGAATGCTAAAAGATGATCATATTATATTAGTCATACAGCAGACGCCTCCACGTTTTTCCCTCGACGCAATGAGGACGGAAGATTTTGAAGACATGATAAGCTACATAGACTCTGTAAAGAAACATATATCCAAATAAATCTGAAGATGAACAATACAAACGAACTATCCACATGTGCCGCCATGTTATTTTTTATTTTTATTTTTTTTATTCTTTCTTTTAGGGGGGGAAAAAAAAAAAGGAATATTTTATTTTGAATTTGAGCACAACCTCTTGCAAATTGATGTCATCGAAACTTGGATTTCTTTAATGCTCCAGAAGTGAGCACTTGATTTGGAATAATCAAACTTCTCAGTCTACCATCAGTCTTTGTCCCAGTGTTGCTCACACTAAGTCCAATGAACACGGGTCACCAGCCATATTTGTGTTGAAGCATTTGGGTCAAAACCCACAGGTGTCGAATCTTCTAAAGATACAAAATTCCACATGTGAGCGTGGCCTTGTTTTCTCATCTCATTCCACAGGAGTGAGGAAGCTGGCATTTATTTTACTTTAATTAATCAGCATATTAACTCTATGACTATATGAGGCACCCTTGGCAAGAACCACAAATGTTCATGTTAATTAAATTAAGGTATGTAAATATTTTTTTTTTGGAGTTAACAAAAATGAATGGCACTTTGTCCTAACAACAAACTGTTTTTATGCATTGTAATTCCACTTTTGTCTTCAATCTTGTTTTGAAAACATCATCTTATCCATCAACGTTACCGTATAAATCCAATTAACATTTTGTTGCTTATATCCATTCTCTATTAAATATTGTTCTGTTTACTTAAGGCAAAGTATTGTAAATAAACCGAAAGAAAAACAAGGCTCTATCTGTTACTGCCTGATGTAGTCTGGGATTGATGGCACTGTTGGAATCAGTCGAGTTGGCTCAAACATACAGAAGAGACGACAAATTAAGAGGGAAACTTGAATGAATGGCTGCAGATACATGGTGACAATTAGTTTTAGGGGTTTGAAAATGATGTCATAGTTTGCGGCCTTCAAAGTCACAACATCTCATCGCTTGACTTTCATGGGACGTATTGGTGAATTTCCACTTTGAATGAGGAAATCTATTTTGGTAGAAGTAATGCAAACACCATGGCAGCACTGTGTTGTTTTCCCCCACCATTAATTTGTCCCAGTATGTATGTCAGTGGGGAGATTTCTAAAAAAAAAAAAAAAAAGCCTGCACAAACAATCACCTTTGGATTTTTTTATTAAAAAAAAAAAAAAAAAACAAAAGACAAAAAAAGACATTTGCCAGAAGATGCCGTCGCAGTGGGTACAATGCAATCAGAATGTACATGATGTTAACGCTATTTTTCCTTTGATTGTTAATGTTTTAAATGTGGAGATATATTATTGCTTGTCTATGTTCACTTTTTTTTTTTTGGAAGAAAACTCATTTTTCTTTATGCATGAAACTGAGAACGTTTGCCATTCATATCGTCAAATATCGGGCATTTACAGTATACTGTTCATGTAAGGGGTTTATTGTGTTATGCAATTTGAAGCAATTTGTCTTATCCAAGAGGAGGAAATGATAACTAAAAGCTGTATACATACTTGCATAAAACAAACAAACAAACAAACAAAATAATAATACAAAAAAATATTAAATGCAATGCTGGACAACCTCAAGTGCCTGACACTGGCGAAAGGTTTCCAGAAGAGGAAAAGCTGAAGAAGAAGTTGTTTCGGGGGAGACAACTACTTTATTTAAAAAAATACAAATAAACTCTCTGCCTAATTCAGCAGCTCTTTTTTAAAATCAGCAATCCAAGTACAACAAGTTTACGTTTCTTTTTCAACGCAGAGAGCAATTTAACTATTTATACGTAAAGCTTTTTTCCAAGAGTGCGTGCTTTTTCTTCATTTGAAATCAATGATGTGCATGCGCAAACACTTTTGTAGATGACCTTTTTGGGAAAAGAAAAAACCACTTGCTTTGGTAAGTTGTTGCTAAGGGTTGTACATAAAGAGTTGTACGCATTTAATCCAAGTTTGTGGACATGCGGTCCTCAGGCATGCATGTTGAGGAGGATTAAGAGGACTTTGTTATTATTACTATTATTAAAAGGCCAGCTTAAATCCAACTCTCAGAGAAAGACGCATCGTCTGCCACTTTGGCACACCTACGAATTGGTACATTTTGTAGTTGTTTTTACACTCAAAATAAAGTTGATAGCCTGTGTGTAGTTTTGTTTATGCATGGTTTTCTATGAAGCAAGGGAGATGATAATGACATTGGCCCTTCGTTCGCCCATGCACAGCAAGCTAATTGTCTTATTTTCAAAAGGAATTTGCTAGAAGAGCAATAACAATCCATATTAACAAACAAGTACTTGCCAGTGTGACGATTTGAATACGAATTTACAAAATGTAAATATTTTTTTTCATTAACAATATTGTATAATATATGTACATGGTGTTTCCTTTTGAAAATGAAATCTTTTCTTACAATAGATGTCTTGATTTACTGTTTTTTAATTTGTGTTTGGAAATGTTTCAAAAACAGTTCATGCAGTGCGAAAGAGACTATTCCCCAGGAGTCATTCAATTCTATTGTTTTTTTTTTACTGTAGTCTTTGTATTGCATTTTTTTCACTAATTCATTTATTTTTCACTGTATGTTCGCTATCACATAGCAGAACTCTTTCTGTCTCTCACACTTGCACACACAAGATCATCTGAAAGATTGTTTCCCCCCCCCATTGTTCTTGTGTATCTGTTTAGCCCTGTGCTGCTGCTAATGCTATATGAAACTTCTAGAAATATTTTTATGTAAGAGGCAAAATGGAAGCTTTCCCATTTATAAATGCCACATATGCAGTACGAAAAGCTTTGGCCACTCATGTGATCCCTTCGTTTTCCCTCATCTTTTCCCAACAGCACCCCTCTCGCACACCGACAATATTGTAAAGGACTATGAGATTATGTTTGAAAAAAATGCAATGATTATACTGTATACTGCAGTGACTGAATGTACAGTATATAGATGCATTACCAGAAATAAAGTTGTTTGTCCAGATTGAATGGCCCAGTTTCTTTACTGCTTATGCGGTGAAGCCCTTAGACAATAATTCTCTTGCAGACATTGCACACAAAGTGATGTGACCCCTAATTCAGCTTGCTGATGAATGCAGTTTAGTTTGCCAGAAAATAAGGATGAATAGGAAACCTGTTCTCTCATGTGGAAATACACATCTCAGTTGTACATCTTTACAAACCATTTTCTCTGGTTGAGTTTCTTCCGGTTCGGTTGCCACACCTATGCACTCCTAGAAGGATTCTTCCTGGATCCTCCGCAGCTCTGTAGTTAGGGCCATTTTGATAGTACCCACTTCTTAAAAATGTCCTCTGATTGGGAAAGAGGGAGTCAGGTAGGGTGAGTAGCAATGTTCTTCTGAGGCAGGAACTGTCCAATGCTTAGGGCATTGGGCCTCGTTCACTCCCAATTTTTGTTCTCAGTGCAGTGAATCAATCGCAAGCGGACTGTTCTGTTTGTCTTAGAAGAGGTTTCGCCTATCATCTGAGCAGGCTTCATCAGTTCATGCAACAAGGCTTAGTTAGGACATACTCTAAGCCAGTGTTGTGTGGGAAACTCAACTATTTACTACACTGGCTAGTGCATCCTAACTAACAGGTGTTTTGAATATTTTGGTAGCCTTATTTAGCTACATGAGAGTCAAAATACAAATATGAAAGTGAATTGACAATCCTTTGACAGTAATTCAAATAATTTGTTTTAGAAATTAGCGCAAAACAGAATTGAAACTTAGAAGTGTTTACATTATCTACTCACAACAGATGTGTAATCATCAGTAGTCTTGACATATTGTTCACATTGTAATACCATGATGCTCTGTGTGACACGGTTTCTTAGAACTATAATGTTTCAATCCTATTCACGATACATTTGTCTGATTAAAGTCACAAGTATCTTTTCCATATGAAGGGATGGTAAATGCTGCAGTACAATGTCAGTTGCCCCAGTATCAAGACAAGATGAACAAGATTTCATATAAAAATATGGTTTTAGGGAATGTGCTGGAGAAAGCTCCATAATTACTGTACTCAGACACACACACAAAAGAAGATACGCAAGCACTTAACTAGAGATGAATTTACACTAGCTGTCATGTTCGCGCCCACTCAGCCTCACAGCATTTCATGTAAACACTCATTAGTGCGTAGACACACACACACACGTTATGAGTTATATCATGCCTTCGTCCAATCAAGTGAGACGTGGTCTGATAAATTCAGGATTTTCAAGGAGGAGAAAACTGAACATAAAGCCTCCCAAATTAAATTGTCTAGAAAAATAATATTTCTGGTAAAACATTTAATAAAATAATAATATTGGCTACTGGTTTCCAATTAACTGGAGGAAATGCACGGTAGGTTAATTGAAGACCGTAGGTATGAATGTGAATGCGAATGGTTGTTGGTTTATATGTGCCCTGCGATTGGCTGGCGACCAGTTCAGGGTGTACACTGCCTTTCGCCCGATGATAGCTGGGATAGGCTCCAGCAGCCCGTGACCCAAGTGAGGACAAGCGGTGTAGAAAATGGATGGATGGATGGGTGTGTGTGTGTGTGTATATATATATACTGTCACGATACAATTGTATCAATTTTGACTGGATCCAGAAGCACGCAGAGGCTGAAGAGGTTTGTGGAGAATGCGGGAGGCGGTGGCGTGAGCAGGTGGAAGGGCTTGACAGCGTGGTTGGAGAGATCAGCAAGGCGGGGAGCATGGAAGGATCACTGAGGACGAGGAAGAACATGGAAGTCAGAACGGGCAAACGTTAATACTTTGGCAGTGGAGTCCTGAATCTGGTTGGCTTAAATGCAGGCAATGATGAAGGCTGATTGACAACAGGTGTGCGGCCGAGGTGGTGCTGATTACTGGGAAGAGAGAGAGAGAGGGAGAGAGGGGCGCAAACCGCCACCCAAGCTCCAACAAAGGAACTGCAGGGCACAGCTCATGACAGTACCCCCCTCTCAACGGACGCCTCCTGGCGTCCTGCCCTGCTTCCCAGGGTGAGCCATGTAAAAGTCCCTAATCAGGGAGTCATCAAGAAGAAAGTCCGCAAGCTGTTTATTCCTCTCAGCAGACCGAGTTAAAGCCGCCCTGACGTCCTTCGAAATGGACTGGACCCTTCAGAAGTGATCCCTCACCGCAGGAACCACCACCCCATGCTCCTGTTCCCTAAACAATGGAGGTTGGAAACTGTAACAGGCCATGAAAGGAGACATACCAGTGGCATAGCTGGTGAGGGAGTTGTGGGCATATTCAATCCATGGGAGGAATGCGCTCCAGGAGTTGGGATTGCGTGCGGCAACGCAGCGAAGAGCCGATTCCAAAGTCTGATTTGCCCGCCCCGTCTGCCCGTTGGACTGTGGATGGTATCTGGAAGACAGGCTGGCTGCTGCACCCACAGCTTTATAGAACTCCTTCCATACTTGGGGGGAGAACTGAGGTCCTCAGTCCGAGACGATCTATGGGGGGAGTTTGAAGACGGGATTGACAAGGAGGGTAGAGGTTTCAAAGGCAGAGGGTAGTTTGGGGAGGGGTATGTAATGGATATATTTGGAGAACCGAGCAATAATAGTAAGAATGATAGAGTTACCTTCAGAGGGAGGGAGGCTGGTAACGAACTCCAAGGCGATGTGGGACCAAGGGATAGGTAAAGGGCGCAGCAGACCAGCTGGGGGAAGATGTAAAGTCTTCCCTCAGGCACAGATGGAACAGGCTTGGACGAACTACCGGGTGTCTTTCACCAGGCTGGGCCACCAGAAGTGTTGTTGTACGAATTGGATGGTGCGGGTGATTCTGGGATAACAGGTGAGTTTTGAATTGTGGGCCCACTGAAGAACATCAGAACGTGCCGAGTCGGGTACAAACAGCCGGTCGGGAGGTCAAGTCTTGGGATCCTGTTGGGTCTCTTGAGCATCTTTAACTATCTGTTCGATCTCCCAGGTGGCTGCCCCAAAGAAGCAGGAGGAAGGGAGGATGGTTTCATGTTCTGCAGGGCTGGAGGGGGGTGAGTACATGCGAGAAAGGGCGTCAGGCTTGCTGTTGCGGGAACCAGGGCGGAAGGAGAGGCTGAAGTTAAATCAGCTCAGGAAGAGGGCCCACCGAGCTTGTTGGGGGTACGGCGGAATGGAGGTAGGCAAGGTTTTTGTGATCACATCCAAATGATAAACGGAGAGTCAGTCAAATTCACCAATGCCTCCACTCCTCCAATGCCCAGACAATGGCCAGCAGCTCTTGCTTACCAACGTCATAGTTCCATTCGGCAGGGGACAGATGACGAGGAAAAAAAGCACAGCGATGTAGTTTCTGGGAAGTGGGATCCCGCTGCGAGACAACGGCGAAAATGGCCTGATTTTCCGCATTAAGTACACAATCGCTGGTTGAAACGGCGCTGACGTTCCTGAGGGTCTAATCTTGTGTTGCCGAGTTGCATGGGCCCATCTGGTACAGTGGGGGGTGATGAGGAGGAGGTTGGGGTTCAGAATGGAGGTGCTAACGGCGCAGTGCCGCACTCTTACCTCCCTCTCTCGTGCTCTTTCCTGCAAACGGTTGTCCAGGCGGATGGACAATGAGATTAGATCCTCGAGTGAGGAGGGCTCGTCCCGGGCTTTGAGCTTGTGCTTGAGCCGCTCCGAAAGCCTGTTTAAAAAGATACCCCTTAGCGCGGTGTCATCCCACCAGCATTCACCCGCAAGAATTTTTAAGTCCACCAAATAGGATGCCATGGAAGTAGAGCCCTGAGTGAGCATAAGGAGGCGTTGAGTGGCTTCCCTGCCCTGAGTGGGGTGGTCGAAGACTTTTTTAAGTTCGGCAGAAAAGGAGTTAAATTACGCGAGTACCAGGGAAGAAATGTGTGCCCATTTGGCAGCTTTACCATGTAAAAGATTGGTGACAAATGCGACGATAGATGGTTCCGTAGGATAACTCACCGGTTGCAGATTGAATATGAAGGAGCAATTTAAAAGGAATTAGCAGCATGCACCAAAGTCCCCTGAGTAGGGCTCAGGTGGCGGAATGTGAGGCTCTTTGTACGGGAGGTGGAATTGATTGGAGGCTGTGGGCTTGGAAGGAATACTCACGGGAGGATGGCCATAGTGCGTTTGGGAAGATATGAGGGATACTTGTTGGGAGAGGGTGTTTAAAAAATCCATAATCTCACAAAGAATTTTATCCTGTCTACCAATGAGGCGCCTTGGTGGATGAGCGCTTCCTTTAATACCTCCGGGGTTGCTGGGTCCATGATGGCCAGAGTATTCTGTCACGATACAATTGCATCAATTTTGACTGGACCCAGAAGCAGGCGGAGGCTGAAGAAGTTTGTGGAGAATGGTTTATTGAGATTGGATTCGGAGTTGGACCTCTGAGGCATAATGGCAGACCGTTGAGACAGGGGACGTGTGGGAGGCGGTGGCGTGAGCAGGTGGAAGGGCTTGACGACGTGGTTGGAGAGATCAGCAAGAACATGGAGGTCAGAACAATTGCGAGCAATGGCATAGCTTACGTGCGAGTAGAGAGCCGATGAAAAAAAGAAAGAAAAACCGAAATATCACACAGCCATTAGTATTCAGACACTTTGGTCAGTATTTAGTAGAAGCACCCTTTTGAGCTACTACAGCAATGAGTCTTTTTCGGAATGATGCAACAAGTTTTTCACACATGGATTTGCCATTCCTCCTTGCAGATCCTCTCCAGTTCTGTCAGGTTGGATGGTGAACGTCGGTGGGCAGCCATTTTCAGGTCTTTCCAGAGATGCTCAATTGGGTTTAAGTCAGGGCTCTGGCTGAGCTATTCGAAAACAGTCACGGAGTTGTTCTGAAGCCACTCCTTCGGTATTTTAGCTCTGTGCTTAGGGTCATTGTCTTTTTTGAAGGTGAACCTTCGGCCCAGTCTGACGTTCTGAGCACTCTGGAGATATCCCTGTACTTGGCGGCATTCATCTTTCCTTCGATTGCAACCAGTCGTCCTGTCCTTGCAGCTGAAAAACACAGCATGATGCTGCCACCACCATGCTTCACTGTTGGGACTGTATTGGACAGGTGATGAGCAGTGCCTGGTTTTCTCCACACATTCCGCTTAGAATTAAGGCCAACAATTTCTGTCTTGGTCTCAGCAGACCAGAGAATCTTATTTCTCACCATCTTGGAGTCCTTCAGGTGTTTTTTTAGCAAGCTCCATGTGGGCTTTCATGTGTCAGACTGGCATAAAGCCCCGACTGGTAAAGGGCTAATGTGATGGTTGACTTTCTAGAACTTTGCAGCTCTGGAGCTCAGCCACAGTGATCTTTGGGGTTTTCTTTACATCTCTCACCAAGGCTCTTCTCCCCCGATTGCTCAATTTGGCCGGACGGCCAGCTCTAGGAAGGGTTCTGATCGTCCCAAACGTCTTCCATTTCATGATTATGGAGGCCACTGTGCTCTTAGGAACCTTAAGTGCAGCAGAATCTTTTTGTAACCGTGGCCAGATCTGTGCCCTGCCACAATTCTGTCTCTGAGCTCTTCAGGCAGTTCCTTTGACCTCATGATTCTCATTTGCTCTGAAATGCACTGTGAGCTGTAAGGTCTTGTACAGACAGGTGTGTGGCTTTCCTAATCAAGTCCAATCAGCATAATCAAACACAACTGGGCTCCAATGAAGGTGTAGAACCAGTTTAAGGATGATCAGAAGGAATGGACAGCACCAGAGTTAAATATATGAGAGTCACAGCAAAGGGTCTGAATACTTATAGGTGTGTGATATTTCAGTTTTTCTTTTTTAATAAATCCGCAAAAATTTCAACAAGTTTTTTTTCTGTCAATATGGGGTGCTGTGTGTACATTAATGAGGAAAAAAATGAACTTAAATTATTTTAACAAATGGCTGCAATATAACAAAGAGTGACAAATTTAAGGGGGTCTGAAAACTTTACGTACCCACTGTATATCACTTTAAAGCTTTGAATATTTTGTGCAGATGCTTCAAATTCAATTTAAATTAAAAGCAACTTTTTTTTTCACTTCAAATAAAATCTACTGCGCTTTTTCATGTCATTTTCAAATCATCTTAGGCAACGTTCATTCCAAGCATGTGTAAGACCTTAAATATGTTCTAATTTTCTTGTAACGACAATGCAGAACAAAAAACATGTCACAAAGTACGGTATTTTCACAACCATAAGGCGTCTTAAGGCGTCTTCAATTTTCTCCAAAATGGACGGGGCACCTTATAATGCGCCTTATGTGTGCACCGACTTCCAAAATCTGTAAATGTTGTGTGACTTTATTGAGCGCTCCGCTTGACTGACTGGGAGCATTTCCTGCCGGCGGACCTGACAAAGGACAGCATGCGGACGTTAAAGGGGGAAGGGTGCGTGTGAAAGAGGACGCTAAAGGCACGCCCCCAGTAGGTATATAGCGCCAGTATGTGCATTGTGCAAAACAACATCGGTTTGGCTAAGGACCCCCAAAACTGGCACCTATGAAGAGACACGCTTACGAAGCACAGTTTAAACTGCAAGCTACCAGTTACGCGGAGGAACATGGGAATCGAGCAGCCGCGAGAGGGAACCCAGCTGTTCATTTCGGATACAGAAGATGAGGACTTTGATGGATTTGTGGCTCAGGATTGATCACAAAATAACGTGAGTACATTGTTAAATACTTCAATAAAGTACAACTGAACTCAGTTTTTCTCCCGCTGCCTTTTTAGCGTGCATGCATGCTACCGTATGTTTTAAGCTAGCTATGTTTTACCATGCCTGCGCCCAATAATACGGTGCGCCTTATGTATGTGTTAAATACAGAAATATACCCAATCACTGAGACTGCGCCTTTTAATACGGTGCGCCTTATGGTCGCGAAAATACGGTCGTAAAAACTTCCCATAACAGAGGGGGTCGGGCTGTCAGACAGCAGCAGAACTGCGTACAGGTCTATTGACTGACCCAATTACAGTAGTCACATGAGGAACAGTCAGCTCATTAGTCTCTGGAGTCTCTCTGCAGCTCTCAGTCTTCCTCAGCCTACGCGTCTCCTGCTGTTTTATAATGTACAGTCAATTACAAAGTCATGTTTAATGAAAACATTTTTTTTCTATTACAGCTGGATGGCGTGTTTTCTCATTTTCTGGCACATGTCTCACATATAACACATTTATATAGAGTTGTATAAGAAAATCAAACATTGCAAAATACTATAATATTGGGACGCCTTTATTAAAAGAGTACTACTTAACAAGAGTACAACTCCCTCCATATGCTTATAGTATAGTATACTACAGTATTATACTATCGTAGTATATAACAACTTTCAGTTTGTCTCATCACGGGTCGACACGGCAAGTCAATCACATAATTTGTTTGGCACAATTTTTATGTCGTGGCTGGGAATTGGGGCACTGGCAAGGAATCGAACCTACGGCCCCTGCACGACAGGCAGCTGCATGTACCACGACACTCCCAGCGCAACCCTATGGAGTGTATAAATACAGTATATAGCCACATTGGTAAGCATCCTTGATAAATTATAAAAGTTATTGTTCTCATTTGAAGTGACAAAAAGTCTGATGAACAGTTTAGGGAACGATGGGAGCTAGTCCAACTCCTGAATGATTAATTAAGACTTTGGACACATATTATGTGATGTACTGTAATTAAACATGCTTTTTGAGATTGTGTTTTGTGACTGATGAAATAAAAAAGTGGGCTGAGGGGTTCAAGTGGTCATCTGAATTTGACCTGATGCTGATGATGTTGTCATTTGTGTTTGTTGTTCTATTTAACACTGTGAAATGAGTGATTTGGAAAAAATACAAACATTTCCCTTCGGCATGTTTGGCAATATTTGCAAAATGTGTAAAGCCTTGGAAGGCTCTAAAAATCAGTATGTGTGGCTGCAGGTTTTCCGGCGTTATAAAGAATAATTTTTTAACTTAAATGGCCAAAGCAAATGACCAATCATGAAAGGCAAACTCAGCATGAGAAGATTAGAATAAAGTGGGCTACACACATGCACATTTTGGACATCATAACCGATTTTTAAAGGCTGAGGGCTCGCACATGACATGGAAAAAAATAGCACGTATGTGCTCACTCTTATAGTATGTGATGTAATCGAGATGACCAACACAGAACATTAAACATAACCGTAGCGATTGAAATACAGACAATGGTGGCTTTTCTGACTTTGACTGAATCAGGGAAATCAGTCTCAAAATTGGCCCAATTAAGAATAAGTGTATACATTGCTTTAGACCAACGCAAGTTACCAAGAAAGGTAGAATAAAGCCATCCCATACTAGTATGTTTTTTTTTCATTTCTTCTAATTCAACTCATGTCAACAGTGGGATAAAACCCAAAATATATGAAGTTTACCCACAAGGCACAGCTTATATACAGTCGTCCTAAAAAAGATGAATCTGTGATTTATTTTTTAATGTTGTGTTTGTCAGTGACCTGATTTATTCAATGGGATAAATGAGACCTCTCGCAAATGAGCCAAATTGTTTGAACAAAATGATGACAGTGAAATTCTTACATGATTTGTGGTGTGCATTTGTGCTTTTAACAGACCATTCAAGATGAAAACTACTCCTTCACCTCTCCATGACCTCTTAGCACATTTTTCAAGACCTTGACTGTGACTCCCTTGGGAGGGTCTTCAAATAGATTTCATTAATAGACTTTGACCCAATAAATTGATATCATCGACATCCAAAGCTATCAAATTGAAATGAATACTCTTATAATTCCGTTTTAGCAACCAGGCTGTGTTCACAGATCTCAGTAATGAACACAGGGTGTACAATGTTGCTGTTACTTTATCACTATACGTTATTGGTGCAATGAGAACGAGGTCAAAGTTCTTCATATGGCGACCAATGGGATGGTTTGTGACAACAAAGCTCTGAATGAAAGTTGAAACTAAAACAATTAAGTCCCTTGTCTAAGAGGGCCATATTTAATGCATCATAAGAACTGTACGTGTATATTTAATGTATACATATTCTAAACTATTTGATATAGAAGCAGTTGAAGCCTATCGCATAATAGTCACTTCAGTGGACAGCAATGCAAGCATGACAGAGAACATGCAAACTTTACACAGGAAGGCCGTAGCCTAGATTCAAACCAAGAACCTCAGAACTAAGAGGCAGACATGATAACCACCATAATATTTTAACTACATGCTATTTCTGTTGCTTTATTGTGTTGGAAAATGCTTCATCTGGAATAACATATTTGGTTGTAAAATTAATTAATTTATACTATTAGAATGTAATAATAAGAATAGAAAATAATAAAAGGCCTTCTCCGCTGGCCTAAACACTATCAGAAACACTGACCTACATTTAGAACTTACATGAAATTGTAATAATTTATTTTCAACAATCTACTGTCTTCATTTCATATCGTGTCCCCTGGCTGCTCAGCTTCCAGTGGTAAGTTAGAATTTTTTTTTTGGCCAATTAGATTTCAGATGTGTGGCCATGACAATCTAATCTGCCCAGGGCCTTCAGAATCAGGACTGCTGGCCCTTGACACATACACACTATAAGCAATGTTTTCTTTTTAACCAATTAAGAATACAGACAATGGTGGCTTCTCTGACTTTGACTGAATCAGGGAAAACAGGCTCAAAGTTGGCCCAATTAAAAATAAATGTATACATTGCTTTAGATGAGCAACGCAAGTTACCAAGAAAGGTAGACTGACAAAAAAAAGAATAAAGCCAGTATGTTTTTTTTTCATCTCTTCTAATTCACCTCATGTCAACAGTGGGATAAAACCCAAAATATCTGACGTTTCCCCACAAGCCACAGCTTATATAGTTATCCTAAAAATGAGGAATCTGTGATTTTTTTCATGTTGTGTTTGTCATTGAATTGCTTTGTTCAATGGGATAAACCTCTTGCAAATGAGCCAAATTGTCCTTACATGATTTGTGGTGTGCATTTGTGTTTTTAACGGACCATTCAAGATGAAAACTACTCCTTCACCTCTCCATGACATCTTACAGTTATGTGGGCATTTTTCCAACCACTGATTGGTTGCTCAGCGCTAAATAGTCGTGTAGTGAACTGCACGCCCCCAACAGCTGACAGAAGAGGAGAAATCAACTTATTAAAACTTCATTTTCAAGTTGGACTGTTTAAGAAAAACTGCAAATTGTGAGGGGGATGGGAGCCAGCCACTGAAGCTGGCTGGCGTCTTTCAACCCAGAAAATGATTTACAATATTCAGACTGGAGCAAAGAAAGGGGGTGGGTTTTATCTATAAATAATCAGCATCTTTGGTAAGTATGATGTATATTATGAGATAAAAGTTCTAACGCATGTTAACCAGCCTAGGAACTAACTAGTTTGTCATAATTCATGCAGGATAGGCTTCATCTAAACATGTTCTTTTTTATAGCAATATCTTCTTCACAATATGAATGTACAATAAAGAAATATTCTCATATTTGACTCCAGACTTCGAAAAAAATACTAACCTGAAGGCTAATACACACAAACGCTCACACAGACGAACATCCACATTCACACTTGTCTTGCTTGAGAGGCCACATTCATCCCCATGTCATTGCCCCCAACCCCCACAGGCAGGTTCAATATTTATGGGTCGCTGCAGCATTTTGCCGTCTCAGCTTGACAAAAATGATCAGCATCTCAGCGTGCTGTCTGTCAAAGCGGCTGCTGCGTACATCATTATGTCAGTGGCTGTCACTGTCTGCGCTGCAGGATGTGTCTGCCTTTTTGGCCATGAAGCAGGTTTTCCCATCCAAAGTATTTTCTGGATGCAATGATGAGCTGATGTATTTTTTGGCCTTGTATTTATTGCCAAATTAACAAGTAAAACCAACCTTGAGTCGTAAAATTATGGCTCATGGAGGGTAAACACACGATATTAGCACACTATTAATTCATTTAATAATATAAACAAATTATTAATTTAAAGGAGACAGTTTGCATTTTTTTCAGCATTTAAAACAATTTCCACCTTTTAATAATGTATCTGACGTGCTTCCATCTAAATACCCCAACGATTAAGAATTACAGTACACTTTACCAACCCAATTCCTTATCTTGTTGATCATGTTGTCACGATACTGATTGTATCAGCTTTGACTGGACCCAAAAGCAGACTGAAGCGGAGGGAGTAGATTTAGAATGGTTTATCTGGGGTTGGCTCAAGGTAGGGATATCCAAGGTGAGATGGTGGTTAGTCGGGACAAGGAGCATGCAGGAAGCGTGAGCAGGTGGGATATCTTGATGCCGTGGCTGGAGCGGACAGCGAGGCGGGGGGCACGGAAGGAGCACTGGAGACGAAGGAGAACACAAGAAGGTAAGTATGATTTCGGGAAGTCGAGTAACTTACGTACGAGAGTGCGAGAGTCGGCCTGTGTACCACAATAACGTGTAAATACTCTGGCGATGGTTTCCTGGATCCGGCAGGCTTTTATGCAGGCAGTGATGAGTGCTGATAGAGGACAGGTGCGCGGCCAAGGTGGTGCTGATTGCTGGGGGAGAGAAAGAGGGGGAGAGAGAGAAGGGGAGAGAGAGGAGAGGCACGAAGCGCCACCCAAGCTCCAAACAAGGGGACTGCAGGAGACAACCATGACACATGTTAATATGACAACCGGGATCACAGCCTGAGCTTTGCAACTAGCGAGGCTACAGAGGCTGCCTTTCATGGTCTCACAAGCATTTTTATGCATAACAGCAGGCTGGATCACCTCGGCAAGCTTTCACATTAGGCCACCGTTTGGCCGCCTCTTCTTCCATGATGCTCGGCGGGCGGGCTTTCGTTATCTCGCCAGCAACTTTTCAAAGTCGGCCGGCGTTAGAGCGTTTCTTCTTACAAGATGCTCGACAGGCCGATCTGACGAGTGAACGTTTGACCCAAATTGTTTCTTGGGTTTCAGCTGTCCCAAATTAAACATGACAGAGCCACAAGGTGCACTTTGATGTAAACACTGTACTATTGCTATACTATATAACATAACCAGATGCCCAGAGCAACTAAACAAGTGTGAAAGACCATCCCAGTGTTGACTCACCAGCTATGTAGCTTACGACCTATCCGCAGCAGGGTGGCCGATGCTAGCTGTTGTTGGTTGAGAAGCTGCAGGCGCAACAGATCAATTCAACTGTATGGTAAAGTCAGTGGTCTAGTATAAAGCTATCAGTAAGGAAAACACCGGAGCCTCAATAATAATGGAAACAAACGAAAATTACAGCATGTCTGCAAAAGAGTGTATCCCTTTTATGTATGTCCAATGTATGTTGCTGAATTCACAATTAATTTACCATTAACATGCAGTAACTGCCACGGTAGTCAGTGCATCTATTATCTTTTTAATAAACTCAAATAAAGTTCCGCTGATCTGGTAGGATTTCCAGAGATTTATTTGGTTACAGTATAAGCTACACAAAGAAAATATGGTCGAATGTATGAATGTAATACACATTGTGGTAGTTGTCAGGATGTTTTTTTTTACAATCTTAATTGCACTGATACATACCGTATGTCTGGTTTCTGTTTCATTGCGAGAAACACTTTCAATTTCATGCTGCTGCAGATGCCCGCGCACATCCTCTCCATCTTGAGCGTGTATAGGCCTCTTTGTTTAAAAGGTGTTGTGTGGCTGAGTGTGTTATGATGCTTGAGCTTATCAGTGCGACTGAAATCAAGTTCAGTTTGGGCAAATACTTTAATTTGTCAGTTATTCTTTTTTCCCACTCACTGGAGATCGGAGAATCATTGAAGTCGGTTTGACTTGTCAGATTTGCAAGGGTTCATCCCTGGATTTGTTGGACACTCTGTAGAGTGTGAATCTCTTGCTATGACTGTTTTTGGTTTGAGTGTGATCGCACGTCATTTTTGAGAATGTATGCACTGTGGGAGCTTGGATGGGAAAGTTGCTAGTCCATCTGTGATGAGTAAACCACCTGGTAAGGAGATTGATGCTGGTGCCTCGACTGTCACCCATTTTCCAGCATCTGGCATTCGGCATATCACTGATCCTTGGAGAACTTTAGTCTGTCCAGCTTCACTGATTTCAGAATCAGTACCACACAGCCTAGGTTCTCCCAGGTTTAAGTCAACTGGATGTTTTTTCCTACCCAGCAGTGTTTTGAGGACAAGTCTGTAGCCATCTCACCAAGTTGTAGCACCTGTGTTGTTAGGCAGACGAAGATAAGCTACTGGGCTAGTTCTAGATTCGATGAGTGGTAAGACTAGCAAAGAAAACACCACAGTCGAAGCAGTTTGAACATGAGGCCGGTAGTTCACGTAGAACAATTAACAAGACAGTGGACAAGACGACAACTAATATATAATTTTGGGCAAATCAATTTGCATATGCACCTTAAAATAACCCGTTTTGTTATATTAAATGGTAAATGGACTGCCCTTATTTCTTTACTTACTTTATCGACACTATCACAGTGCCCAAAGCGCTTTACAAAGCCTCACATTTACCCATTCACACACACATTCATACACCAATGGGTGACTGCTGACATGCAAGATGCTGCAAGGCCCAAAGCGAGCAAATTAGGGTTCAGTGTCTTGCCCAAGGACACTTCGACATGCAGACAGTCGGATTCGAACCAGCAACCCTTCAGACACTGGACGACCCAGTCTACCTACTGAGCCACAGCCGCCCATTACACCTACTTTTTAACTCAAGGACTGTAAGAAAATGTTTTAAGTTTAATCTTATTTGTTTTATGACCGGTCATTTAGTCTAATTTTGGATTATAAACATAATATTATTTGCTGAATTTTTGGTGCAAGCGCAAATGTAGGTTCACAAAATTAACCCAAATCACTTTGTGAAATGTGTAGTGACACTTCAAATTGCCCATACAATATCCCTTTAAAGTTCACAATATCAAAATTCAAATCAAAGCAATCATAGCACAATGCTTTCAAATGTCCTTAGCTTGACAAAAATCCCAAGAGTCCATAAGCAATGTGTGTTGAGTTCCACAGTGCTTTCAAAGTCCAATCAATCCAAATAAAGGAAAATTCCAATTCTGACCGTGACCTTGGTGTAGCAGCAAGTTTACAGTGAAGGTGGAATCACAAGTACTCCTGGTAAAGGTCCTAGGAATCACAAATCCATTGGTAGCTCACCACTCGGAATCATCGAGGTTCATGTCTGAATCCCAAGGAGAAAAAACCTGGCCTGTGGGTTAGGCCGTGAGGAAAATACATTTTGTCCATTAAGTACAGTCTAAGATTAAAATTCATTTAAATCAAATCTAGCTATTCACAAGGCTGCATGTCAAAGGAAAACCTAACAAAGCCACGTGACAAAGGAGCAGCATGAAATAGTGGCTGCTCTTAGCTCCAAACCTCTTGTGTTTTCCATCAAACTGGCAGATTTACACATGAAATGAACCTACATCACAAAAATATAATACAGAGAGGCATTAAATATAGAAAACAAGAACACAAAATACTTATAAGTATTGTTCTCGCTCTCTGTCAACGACGGCGGCACTTGAAGGGGGCGTAATGCCTCATCATACCATACGCATTACAAAAGTATGCAACTTACAAAAGGAAAGTATGCATATTCACATATTTCCCACAATGTAATTTTGAGAGTTTTTAAAAATATTTAATTGACTTATCTATTTATTGGTTTATCAACTGTTCATATACTGCTCAGTTGTGACATGTACAATGCTGGGATTACAACTTGAATTACTGTATTGTTTTGTTGTTGTGCAACATACTGCATGCTGCAAAAAGATAATATTCGGCTGAACTGTCTTTAGAGGGTCAAGTGTCTGTTAAAAAAAATACATTTTATATTATCATTATTTTATATCACTTTTCAAACTATATCCAGCCACAGGCAATGCCTTATTATTATTTATGATTGCACCTGGCAAGGCAGAACAAAGATTTGCGAAATGCTGTGTTCTGATTGCAAATGCTCCTGTGGATGCATGTGTAGGCTGGCTGTTGGTAGGAATGAAACTGGATATTGGCAGTGCTCCAGGTTCGAAGGAGGCTGAGCGAGACCTCAGCACGCTGAAATATTGATTGAGAGAGCTGAAGCACCCGCAGGCCCCTTGGACAATTCATGGCAGAAGGTTTTTCCACAATGCTACACAACTGTACCGTTTAATGGGAAGATGGTCTGATCGAAGGCCGCCTTCAAACTTAATCAACACAGGCTACCTCCCTTTACACTTCACATTCTGTCAAGTTACATCAAGTGGGGACGCTTCACGAACATCTTCGTCCACGTCATTCTTACAGATTTATGCAAAGATTTGGTATCAGTCTTAATGCAAGCCCTCTGGCCATTTGTTAGTTGTTTTATACTGTGGTAGCTTATCAGTAGGGGCAGAGGGAAGTCGTCGCTACTTCAATATCTGGAGAAGAAAAACACATAATGATCTCAGCATGGTGTTAGTAATAAAAAATTATATTTCTCTTGGGGGTGTTCAGAAAAATTAAAAATGACCAAGGGCATTTTTATATTGTATGCTGTCTGAAAAACAGTACTGTACTGTAAAGGTTGGACTACAGGCAGCTTTTAACCTCTGCAGCTTAAACAGTAATGCACATTATTTACCGATTTTGCCTGGTCTAAGGAGCTTTACGTTGGTGTTTACTGTTCATGATTTAAAAAAAATTACTTTTTCAATCAAATCTGCACATATTGAAGCATTTGGGTCGGCATTCAGAGTTGCTCTGCTCAAGAGCTATCCCTCATTATCCTGAAAACGCTTAATGCCTCTGATGCAAGTGGACGGCAAATTACCTAGTCATTGCAAAATGCAATTGAGACACCAAATCTAAACCATATTTTTGCTGTGCATATTTTGTTGTGGTATCAGAAGTATTTTCGCTTCTGTACAAATTTGTGCAGTTTCCACTTGTGTTTATTACCTACAGTTGGCAGTTTTGATTAGCTCTCTATTATCATTTCATTATGTATACATTCTCTTCTTACTGGAAACAATTAGAACTGCTGGAGTTTGCTTCAGCCTGAGTTTACTTCTTGTTTATGTATACTTGATCAACTCTAGCTGTGTCACACTACTGCCACTGTCAGGCTGTCACTGTCAGGCACTGTCAGACTGTCAGAGGGGGCAGCACACTCTTGTATTTGTATTTGTATATGTGTAATATACATCGCCATGAAAAAGTATTGGCCCCCTTCTCAAATTATTAGATTTTTGCATAGTTTCCCCACTTTAATGCTTAAGATCATCAAACAAATGTACATATCAGACAAATAGTATAACCCAAGTGAACTTAAAATGCTTTTTTAAATGGTGATTTCATTTGTTAAGAAAATAAAAAAACTATTCAAAGTTACCTGGCTTTGTGTGAAAGAGTGATAACCCCCCTTGTTAAATCGTGAATTAAATTGGATAACCACAATTTTTAGTTCAATCAAGAAATCACTTAAACAGAATCTGTCCAGACAAAATCAAGTCAGACAAAAGATCTAAAAAAGCTGCAACAAAATGACACGATCCAAAGAAATTCCAGAACAGTTGAGAAATACAATAATTGACATCTATCAGTCTGTGAAGGGTTACAAAAGCCATTTCTAAAGTTTAAGGATTTCAGCAAACCATAGGGAGAGCCATTATCCTCACATGGAGAAAACATGGAACAGTGGTGAACCTTCCCAGGAGTGGCCGGCCTACAAAGATTACCCCAAGAGAACAGCAATGACTCATCCAAGAGGCCACAAAGGAACTCAGGACAACTTGTCAAGAACTGCAGACCTCCCTTGCTTCAGTTAAGTTCAGCGTTCATGACAGAACAATAAGGAAGAGACTGGGAAAAAATGGCATCCATGGCAGAGTTCCAAGGCGAAAACCACAGCTGACCAAACAAAACACAACATAAAGGTTTGTCTTACCTTTGCAAAGAAAAAAAAACCATCTGAATGATTCCCAAGACTTTTGGGAGAATATTATATGGACTGACGAGATGAAAGTTGAGCTTTTTGGAAGGTGTGTGTCTCGTTACATCCGGTGTAAATGTAGCACAGCATTTCAGAAAAAGAACATCATACCAACAGTCAAACATGGTGTTGGTACTGTGATGGTCCTAGGCTGGTTTGCTCCTTCAGGACCTGGACAACTTGCTGTGATTGATGGAATCAGGAATTCTGATCTTTAACAGAAAATCCTGAAGGAAAATGTTCAGCCACTAGTTTGTGACATTAAGGTGAAGCGCACTTGGGTTCTGCAGCAGGATAACCAGTGGCTATGTTTGAACAAAGTTAAATGTTTTTTTTCATGCAGTAGGCATGGGTTATGTGTTAATGCATCCCTATGGGGGGCACAAGCCAGTGCAAGCCCGGATAAATGCAGAGGGTTGCGTCAGGAAGGGCATCCGGCTTAAAATTTTGCCAAACAAATATGACCATTCATCTAAAGAATTTTATACCGGATCTGTCATGGCCCGGGTTTACAACGTCCACCCCAGGCACCGTTAAGCTGCATAGCGCCGGTGGAAATTCAGCTACTCTTGGTCGAAGATGAAGGAGAGGTGGAAAGCAGGTTCTTCGACAGAAAGAGAAGAGGAAAGCACAGAGCCTAGAATTGAAAGTGGGGACTTGGAATGTTGGGACTATGACAGGAAAATCTTGGGAGTTGGTTGACATGATGATTAGGAGAAAGGTTGATATATTGTGTGTCCAGGAGACCCGGTGGAAAGGCAGTAAGGCTAGAGGTTTAGGGGCAGGGTTTACATTATTTTACCATGGTGTAGATGGGAAGAGAAATGGAGTCGGGTGATTTTAAAGGAAGAGTTAGCTAAGAATGTCTTGGAGGTGAAAAGAGTATCAGATCGAGTGATGAGGCTGAAACTTGAAATTGAGGGTGTTATGTATAATGTGATTAGCGGCTATGCCCCACAGGTAGGATGTGACCAAGAGGTGAAAGAGAAATTCTGGAAGGAGCTAGACGAAGTATTTCTGACCATCCCAGACAGAAATCGAGTTGTGATTGGTGCAGATTGTAATGGACAAATTGGTGAAGGAAACAGGGGTGATGAAGAAGTGATGGGTAAGGAAAGGAACTTGGAGGGACAGATGGTGGTAGACTTTGCAAAAGGATGGAAATGACTGTAGTGAACACTTTTTCCAGAAGAGGCAGGAACATAGAGTAACCTACAAGAGCGGAGGTAGAAGCACACATGTGGATTACATCTTGTGCAGACGATGGAATCTGAAGGAGGTTACCGACTGTAAGGTAGTGGTAGGGGAGAGTGTGGCTAGACAGCATAGGATGGTGGTGTGTAAGATGACTCTGGTGGTGGGGAGGAAGATTAGGAAGACAAAGGCAGAGTAGAGAACCATGTGGTGGAAGCTGAGAAAGGAAGAGTGTTGTGCGGCTTTTTGGTAAGAGGTGAGACAGGCTCTCGGTGGACAGGAGGAGCTTCCAGAAGATTGGACCACTACAGCCAAGGTGATCAGAGAAACGGTCAGGAGAGTACTTGGTGTATCTTCTGGCAGGAAAGGAGAGGAGGAGACTTGGTGGTGGAACCTCACAGTACAGGAAATCATACAAGGAAAAAAGGTTAGCTCAGAAGTGGGACACTGAGAGGACCGAGGAGAGGCGAAAGGAATACATTGAGATGCCACATAGGGCAAATGTAGAGGTGGCAAAGGCCAAACAAGAGGGATATGATGACATGTATGCCAGGTTGGACACAAAAGAAGGAGACAAGCATCTCTACAGGTTGGCGAGACAGAGGGCTAACGATGGGAAGCATGTGCAGCAGGTTAGGGGGATTAAGGATAGAGATGGAAATGTGTTGACTGGTGCCAGTAGTGTGCTGGACAGATGGAAAGAATACTTTGAGGAGTTGATGAATGAGTAAAATGAGAGAGAAGGGAGAGTAGAAGAGGCAAGTGTGATGGACCAGGAAGTGGCAATGATTAGTAAAGGAAAGTTAGAAAGGCATTAAAGAGGATGAAAAATGGAAAGGCAGCTGGCCCTGATGACATTCCTGTGAAGGTATGGAAGCATCTAGGAGCAGTGGCTGTGGAGTTTTTGACCAGCTTGTTTAACAGAATTCTAGCAGTGAGAAGATGCCCGAGGAATGGAGGAAAGGTGTGCTGGTGCCCATTTTTATGAACAAGAGTAATGTGCAGAACTGTGGGAACTATAGCGGAATAAAGTTGATGAGCCACACAATGAAGTTATGGGAAAGAATAGTGGCAGCTAGACTCAGGACAGAAGTGAGTATTTGTGAGCAGCAGTATGGTTTCATGCCTAGAAAGAGTACCACAGATGCATTATTTGCCTTGAGGATGTTGGTGGAAAAGTTCAGAGAAGGTCAGAAGGAGCTACATTGTGTCTTTGTGGATCTGGAGAAAGCCTATGACAGAGTACCCAGAGAGGAACTGTGGTACTGCATGCGGTAGTCTGGAGTGGCAGAGAAGTATGTTAGAATAATACAGTACGAGTATTGTACGAGTGCAGCAGAACAGCGGTGAGGTGTGCTGTAGGTGTGACAGAGGAATTTAAGGTGGAGGTGGGACTGCATCAGGGATCAGCACTCAGCCCCTTCCTGTTTACAGTGGTGATGGATAGGCTGACAGATGAGGTTAGACTGTAATCCCCGTGGGCCATGATCTTTGCAGATGACATTGTGATCTGCAGTGAAAGCAGGGAGCAGGTGGAGGAACAGCTAGAAGGATGGAGGCATGCACTGGAAAGGAGAGGAATGAAAATTAGCCGAAGTAAAACAGAATATATGTGCATGAATGAGCGGGTTGGAGGGGGAAGAGTGAAGCTACAGGGAGAAGCGATAGCAAGGGTGGAGGAAGGTGTCAGCTGTGTTATGTGACAGAAGAGTCTCTGCTCGGATGAAGGGCAAAGTTTATAAGGCAGTGGTGACGCCAGCCATGATGTATGGATTAAAGACAGTGGCACTGAAGAGACAACAGGAAGCAGAGCCTGGAGGTGGCGGAAATGAAGATGTTGAGGTTCTTTCCAGGAGTGACCAGGTTGGATAGGATTAGAAATGAGCTCATCAGAGGGACAACCAAGGTTAGATGTTTTGGAGACAAAGTTAAATAGAGCAGACTTCGATGGTTTGGACACGTCCAGAGGAGAGATTGTGAATATATTGGTAGAAGGATGATGAGGATGGAGCTGCCAGGCAAGAAAGCTTGAGGAAGACCATAGAGAAGGTTTATACTGTAGATGTAGTGAGGGAAGACATGAGGGCAGTTGATGTTAGAGAGGAGGATCAGCTTACATGGAAAAGGATGACGTGCTGTAGTGACCCTTAACGGGACAAGCCAAAAGTAAAAGAAGTAGTTCTTCTATGCCAGCAATTGCCAGTATTGTGACAGGTGAAACAATTAAATGCTCTTCCACTGAATCAAAGAATGTACATGGTTCACCTATGTATCCACTTTTTATGACATTTTTGTTTGGTGGTGTGCTGTATATCTAATGTAAAATACGTTCTTGACTCAATAAAGGTTGGGAAATACTAACCTTGACATACAGTATAAAAAACAGTGTACAGTCGCTACCTCACTTACACTGAGTTCAATGAAAAGCTGTTATTTTTAAAAATTATTTATATGCAGCGTTCACAGGCTGTGAATGAAAGGTAAATTAGCATGTGTTCAATGGCTTCCACATAGCATAACTGCATCCATGCACATTCTTTCTGCGATTGACACAGTCACCCTCGCTACTATGGCTTCTTCCATGTTTTTCCTCAGTCAGAGCGTAAGCTGCTGAGTTCTGTGTTTTTCACTGGGAATGCCTTTGATTAATTTTTTAAGACCCCGGAAGCAGAAGCACCATGCTTTCTTTTCCTCTGCCTTTTTGTTCCCCGCGCTCCTTTACCTCCCCCATTGAAAAATTCAATAGATCTACCACACCTTTCCCCTCCCTTCTTACTGCATCTAAACCAACACATGGAATATGGTAGCCGAGCATTGCTTTGCTATGTAAGTAATGCATATTTTTTTTGTCTTGATCCTGTGCAGAGCTTATTGCCCCTGCAGGAGTTGTTTTTCCTCTCTTCTGATCAAAATATGCAAAGGCTTTATTGTCGAAAATGTTAATGAAAAGAGAGCAGTAAATTATTGTCAGAAGTTGTTGGGATGCAGCAATAGCGTCATTTGTGAAAATTCTGGCCCATGTTTCTCCATCTCCTCTGAGACAGTCGAAGGAGGAGGAGGAGGAGGAGGAGGGAAAGGAGGAGGAGGAAGACAGCCAGTTCACCTCGTCCCGCTTTCGTCCTACTTCTCTTTTCATTGCCCCCCCCACCTCTTATCCCTGTGCCTTTTGCTCTCAATCTTACGCCTACACCAGTCGCACACTGTCTCCTGCTGCAAAGCTCCATGCAGTTGTGGTTGCATGTAAACAACTGCACAGTAAAAAGGTACATTATAGGATGCGTGCTGTACGCACATGTGACAGCGGGCCGCTGTACACACGTGACGGCGGCCCACTGTGCGCGGCACCAGCGGCGGTCTCGTCTTGTCGGCTCCAACCTCATCAAAGTTACATCCCAGCACCCACCCTAATGCGGTCTGTTATGACTTCCACTCGGAAACCACTGGAGGAGACCGGGCATGTCTCATGGCCCACCAAAAAAACACTCATATCTCAAATCCTCTTTCCCGATTAAAATCATTGCAAATGCGATTAATCCGTTCCAGCCTCCCCAAATAACCCCACACCCCCCCCCAAAACAATAAAAAAATTGAAAGGTTGTTTTAATAAAGAAAATTGTAATTGTACTTAACCAAAAACATATAGTAATAACATTGTTAAATAGTATGTGGTTTGTGCATCACAATTAATTTATCACAGTGTGTGTGACCTGTCCACCGGGGGTAATGTAATAAAGTCATGCAGTCACAAACGAAGAAGAGTTTCACAAATACTGTAAGTGATTCAGTAAGGCACACATAAAGACAATCGGGCTATTTTTGTCCCAATTTTGCCCCTTGCTGGCCAAGCATGTCAAACGCCACACTATTGTATATTTTATAAGCTTATCCTACAAGATTATCCTTAGGTCTGATGTGCGTTAAAAGTGGATTTGTCCTGATTAAAAGGTCCAAAACAGGCGTGGGGGTGGTGGTCCGGTCCCCTCCCTTTGGGACTGGTCGGGGTGCTTTGGTTGGGCTGGGGACCACCCTGGGTCCTGGGGAGTGGGTGGCGTCCCCCTGGTTGGCCCCCCCTTGGGGGGGTCCCACCCTTCCTCAATGTACTGGCTCAGCAACTCCGTACACCAGTTGACTAATATGCATGTGATATTGTATATATATATATATATATATATATATATATATATATATATATATATATATATATATATATATTTGCCCCTTCAAAACTGGTCAATAGTAATAATTTTCAGTTATTCTATGAAAAACTATATAATGCGCTATGACTTACTTTTTATCACTTTATTTGGAAGTGACATTTATAATAACAATAATAAACTTTATTTGTATAGCACATTTCCTGCAAAGATTGCAGCTCAAAGTGCTTTACAGTAAAATAAACAATATCAAAAGGAACATAAGATCATTTAAAACACTACAATAAAGACATAAGACAACAACAGAAGAAAAGACTTGCAAGCTTATGTTTCAAACCCTGCTGTGTTTGAGATTTCAGATAGATATTTAAAGATATGTTGCAGCCGTATAAAAATAATAAACTGTAATAAAATGCATAAATAATAGAAAATATTAAAAACATACTGCGATTGGCTGGCAACCAGTCCAGGGTGTACCCCGCCTCCTGCCCGCAGTTACCTGGGATAGGCTCCAGCATACCCGCGACCCTAGTGAGGATAAATGATGTAGAAAATGGATGCATGGATGGATTAAAAACATATTGCAGCACCATAGAGTAACGCAATACAAAAAAATGTATCATTTAAACTTAATTTCCAGTAAAACGTGATACAATATAAAAATCAATAGAGCAATAGTTCAGGAGGCTTTGGTGGAGCTTATTAAAAGCTAGTTAAAAGCTAAAGTAAACAGATACAGTATGTTTTTAGTTTGCTTTGGAAAATATCTATAGAGTTGGCTTCCCTGATATCTAAAGGTAAAAAATTCCAAACGGGCATAGGTAACAAAGGCTGCATCCCCAATTATCCTTCGACTGTTGTAGGGAATCTCCAACAAACTAGTAGCAGATGATCTGAGTGGTCTTGAAAGCGGATATTTAATAAGGGAGTTGGCGATGTAATTTGGTGCCAGCCCAGGACGTGCTTTATATACAAGGAGCAAAGCCTCGAAGTCAATTCTATATTTTGCAGAAGGCCAATGTACTGTACGTAGTGCAACTACAACTGAACTGATGTGCTCTCTCTTCCTGGTTCTAGTCAACAACCAAGCAGCAGAGTTTTGAATAACTTGCAGCTTCTCAGTGGTACTTTTGGGGAGGCCAGTGAAAAGTGCATTACAGTAATCAAGTCTGTTCGAGATGAAGGCATGTATTAGTTTTTCTGCATCTTTTTGATGTATTCGTTGTTGCACTTTAGTTTCTAAGGTGGAAGAATGATGTCATTATCCCCCAATTTATGTGGGACGTGAAGTTAAGATCTGAATCCAATACAATGCCAAGACCAACGACCTCAGATTTAATTAATGGAGCTAATTTCCCCAGATTGCTGGACAATTTTTCTCCTTTTATTTTAGGGCCAACTAACAGAATTTCGGTTTTGTTTTAATTTAATATTGAAAAGTTATAGCTCATCCAATTGTTCACAGCCATGAGACAATTAGTGATGGAGTTTATCACAGCAGTATCATTTGATTCAGCAGATGCAGTATGTACATTTGCATGTCATCTACATAGCTATGGAAGTTGACGTTATGCTTTCTGATGATGTAACAAAGAGGCAATATGTACAGGAAGTCGTCGAGTTACAATGTACTCGACCTACGACGTTTCGACTTTTCGACGCCCGTGCCTCGACCGCCATTTTGTGCCCAGCGCCATAGTGTTTCTGCTTAGCTAGTGCATAGTGCTTGTCTGTGTTTGTGCGCTGGGAATATCTTTGCCTTTTTCACCCTCCTTTTTTCACACTCTCAGCAGTAATGGTAAGTACAGCATCTTATTTTTTTTATTTTAATATATTTTTGTTTCTTTATACAAAGTGTTAACCTTTCATGCTACGGTCACCTGACCGTGATTGGGAGACGCAGGGGAGACGTCTCCAGTGCCGAGGTTGTCCTCCTCGGGGTTAACTGCCTTCTCTCGTTGCACAGCTGAGCTGGGTGGGGGCAACAATAAAGGCATGAAGCACCGATTTGCTGCTTTAATGGCTTTATTAGCTCCTCTGCACATTCAACGTCAATGGGTCCTCCGCTAATCGCTACTCTTCCCCGCTCGCCGTCACTACACTTGGCCACTGTACACACTCGCACCTGTGCGCACTCCTTCCTCCACAGTCCCGTCTCACTCACACATCGACGCACACGCCCACACACACTGAGCTTGCTGTCACAATCCTGTGGGACAATACCCGTAACAAAAGTATTTCGACGTAAATTTCGACTTTAACGTGAAATCCGACTTACGCGGAAATTCGGGTTACGTCGCCAGCGTAGGAACGGAACTTGTTCGTAAATCGAGGACTTCCTGTATAATGAAAAGAGTCGGGGACCAAAACAACGCCCCCGTGGAACTCCATGAAAGTTGTCATGTTTCTTAGATGTATGATCTCCGAGACTGACATAGAACTTTCTCCCTGTAATGTGATTTAAACCAATAGTAGCCCATAGTCGGAAAGACCCACCGTCTCTTCAAGGCGATTGATAAGTATGTCATGGTCCATGATATCAAACGCTGCACTGAGTTCTAAAAGGATAAGAATTGAGACCTTATTTTCGTCAGTATTGAGTCTGAGGTCACCGATGATTTTAAGAAGAGCTGTTTCAGTGCTATTATATTTTCTGAAACCTGATTGAAGTTTCTCCAGAATATTATTTTCTTCAAGGAAGGTGCTTATTTGTGCTGATACTGTTCTCTTAAGTACCTTACTAATAAATGTGAGGTTTGATATTGGTCTGTAGCTGGTTAGTGCATCACTGTCTAGGTTGGGTTTCTTCGGTAAGGGTTGTGAGTTTGAACTGATCTGTTAATGATTGTCAAAACATAGCTTACTACACTGTTGAATACCCATTTAAAGAATGCTGTGGGCACAGGATCAATACATAAGGTGGAAGAGTTACAGACAGTGACAATCTTACAAAGCTCAGGTAATGTGACACCGGTAAATTTCCCCATGGTTCCGTCATTTTTTACAGGATGTCCTAAAAACATCCATCTTTCAGTTGTACCAGAAACAGCAGCAATAGTGGCCCTAATTGATGATATTTTGTTTTTGAAGAACAACGCGAGTTCTTCACATTTAGATGCAGAGAACTGTGAGGGGGTTGCGGGAGTATTTAGTAGCGGATCAATAGGAGAGAACAGCATTCTCGAATTTCCAGAATTCTTTGTATTGATTTTGGAGAAATATTTATGTCTCTCCATTCGTATTGCCATGTTATAGGCCATATATGTCAAACTCAGGCCCGGGGGCCAAATTTGGCCCACGATGTAATTATATTTGGCCCGCAAGACCATATTAAATGTGGATTAGAGCTGGCCCACCAGTATATAGCGCACGAGCCACTAATATTACAAATCCCAGAATGCTTAGCTAGTGTTGGCCCTTCTGTCTAGACCGGCGAGGGCCCCTTCGCTTTCTGTTGCAGTCGTTAGCAACTAGGCTACCAGTCTCCTCGAGCAGATTTACACTTCCGCTTCCCAAAAATGGCCAAACGAAAGATAAAAAACGGTGAACTTCCAAGACAGGTGGGAGGTAGATTATCTGTTCACTAAAGTCAAAGACAGACCTGTTTGTCGTGTGTGGAGCAACATGGCTGTAACAAAGAATATAACAATTGAATTCATGTTTTTTTTTAAATGCTCTTTATCACCTCTTCGGTATGGACTGTTAATAGTTTGAAGTTTAGATTTTTATTGAAGGATATTTTTCTTTTTTTGGGTTGTTTTGTTGTTAGCCCTTGAAAAAATATTTACCTAAAAAAGAAAGGTAGTTAGAGATAGATAAAAAGAAGAAAGAGAGACAGAAGAATTCTCATTATCTATTTAAATACAAAACAACAAACAAATACCAGTGATGTCTTTTTTATCATAAATTTTATTTCTCGTGTTTATAATATTCAAGTTTGTTTATTTCAGATTCAGTGTTTAAGCAAAATTTAAGTTTGTTGTCAATGATAAACTTTAACGCTGCATTTCTGCAGAAAAGGGAAACACATCGCAGTGATTTTTCATTAAATATTGAGTTTGGCCCACGACGTTGTCCCAATTTTTAATTTTGGCCCACCGTGAATTAGAGTTTGACACCGCTATTATAGGCTGTCATGGTTCCTTTGAATATATCAAGATGAATTGTCAGCATGGTCTTCCTCCACCATTTCACAATAAGAGCAAGTAAGTAAAAAGAGAAAGTTATACTTCTTCAAATAAAGTGCTTAACCAGAAAAATAAAGTTTGAATTTTCCCTTTTCTCTTCAAGATGGCAAATTTTGACACAACGGTGAAGTCTCAAACAATTTTACATATTTTAATTGAGCAAATCTTAACTGAACCGTTACAGAGGTTATGTTTGTTCAAAACCTTAGTTTTGTTTCAAAATGGCATTTCACATTCATATGCAATTTTAACAAGGGCTCCCTGTGGGAACTTCCCACTGAGAAGTACAAACAAAAAGGACTCTGCCCGCTTCATTTTAAGCCCCATTCGTTCCAAAATTTGTCTTCCTTTGTCGGTCATTTTCTGATCTTTCTCCGTCTTTAGACACAACTTAGACGCTCTCTCCCATCCTCCTCCCTTGATTGACTGAAATGGTAGAGGAACTCGCATGTGATTGGTCGGTATAGTTCATCACTACCGTAAAGCCTGTAATATGTTGCGCCGCTGAAAATAGAAGCACCCCGTATGTCTTGAATCATAGCCTTTCTTTTTTGGCTATGCTGTGGATCCATTTAGGACTGCGAGTTAGTGACCTCTGTTTTAAACGATGTTGCCACAATCGAGCAAGCCAGAGCGAATATAATCTATTATTAATATAAAATTGGACAACATAATGGGGGAGGTGAATTTAGGACTGCAGCTAACGAATATTTTAGGACTCGAGTATCCTACTGAAAATTCTATCAAATAATCGATCCATCCATCTTCGCGACCATCTCTGTGGTAAAACTGTTTTGCAGTTTTGGTTCTCACTGCGTTTTTCGATGCACAAAATGTGAATTTTGGCCCACAGAGTGCTATGTGAGACTGCTTAATTTGAGCCTTGCACAAATATGGTGGTAAGCAATGTTGTGCGTCTGTGGATGCAAAGCCACCATTCCTTATGCGTCCCTGATCATTTTTGTGCGTCTCAGACGCAGGACGCACATCAAACAAGATCCCTCTAAAAGCTAAACGAAACAGGTGAGTCTTGAGCCTCCTTCTAAACACATCAACAGTCTCTGCATTCCTGATGCCCCCTGGCAGGCTGTTCCAGGGGCACGGGCCATAATGGCTGAATGTAGCCTCTCCGTAGGTTCTTGGAATAATTTAAAGGCTTGTGCCAGAGGTGATATCATAAAAGCAAATGCGATAGATATGATGGCCCAAGACCATTAAGACATTAAAAGCTATTATTGTCCTTCTCACTGGTTTTGGACAAGTGGGCTGACTTCACATATGAGAGTGTTGCCACACACCACTTCAGGTCACTGCAGAGAAGGGATCACAATAAATGCACTTGAACAAATGTGTGCTTTTCCTCCTTTTACTTCAGTTTTCTTCCCTCCAATTCACTTCTCTCTTCGTGCATACTGTATGTTTGTTGTGTGGGTGCGTGTGTGGTTTTTGAAAAGAGATGGACAAAAAAGGACAAATATAGGCAAGTGCACACAACAAAAAAGTAGAGTTTACAAAGCAGATTTATCAAAATGCTGGTAAGTCAGCAATGTTTAAGCAGCCAACAGAGCACTTCCGGTTGACACGTTTTGGAATTTATATCAGGAAACAATCTTGTCTTTTGTCATTTTAATGAAATCTTTGCAAAGAGAGAGACAGTCAAGAGAGGAACCTGCAGTTGCTTCGCGCTTGTCCCTGTCTCTAAAGAACCTGGAAGAACAAACGCACAGTAAACTAAAATGGGAGGTAAATCAAGGAAGAAAGGCCTGTTCACACAGTTATCTTATCTTGTAATTGAGAGAAAAGGGAGGCTGGTAGAGGCACTGAGAAGGGAGGAAAAAACAATTAAGCTACTAGGTACATTTTAAAGTCACACAAGAACAAAGGACTTTAGAAGTAATAAAAAATTACACAGAAACTATAGGACAATATAATAAAAGAATATAGACACTTTTTGAACTACAATTAAATACATACATAAAATTCAACCGGCCAAAGTGGCTGTGGCTGTGTTACCCGCCACTGCTGGAATTCACCCACATTTGGCATGTTGGCGGGTGTTAAAGTGCGAACAAACAGACAAAAATGTCTTGTAAATTTGACACATCACAGAAAAGAGTGATGTTAACAAAGCGAATAATGAAATATTGCATAAAATAAATAAATAAACAGTAAAAGTACTGTAATTTCTCATGTACAATACGTACGTTTTTATTTACTTGCTCTTATTTAGAAATCCACAGCCCTACTTTTATTTAGTAAATGAGAAAACACACAGTTATGCTCATATGTTTGATTACCCAGGCAGAATTTGTAAGATGGGTACAATTCTTTAAAGAAAATATGAAGGGCCAGGCGATACACATTTAATTTTATTTTAATGGGATTCCAATTAAACTGTCAAGCATTTCAGAAAAGCATTGTCATTAAACAAAACATAACCATAAAGAAATTAATGATGGTTGTTGTTCAGTCGTATTTAAAAAAAACAATATTTCACAGATTCTGCCAGGGTTGGAATGAAAGTGTAGGCTACACGTTTTTCATAACCTCTATTTGGCGGTGACATACTAAAATGAAAGTGTACACCTTTCTCATAACCTCTAGGTGGCAGTGGCATATTGGAGTGAAAGTGCACAGCTTTTTCTTAACCTCGAGATGGCGGCATACATTTATAAAATGTGAACGTTTTTTAAAATGAAAATGAAAACATTTCCCCCGATACCTATAGTATGTATAATGCGCACTATTGACTTTTGACAATTTTGGGGGGAAAAACTGCCCATTATACATGAAAAATTACGGTATGTGAAATTAGACTTCAAAATGCCCCCTGGATGAATTTTTCACCTCTTCGCGGCTGGGAACTGTGAGGCTAACAGCCCTAAAGCTGTTGTGCGTGACCTCTCTAACCACTGTTGGGCTGGCAATGGGAAGCAAAGCGACAAATCCTGTCCAGTTCGCCGCTCCCTCGCAACGCAATGTGAGGTGCAGCCAACACAACCTGGAGCTGAACACACTCAAGACCGTAGAGATGATCGTGGACTTCACGAGGCGTCCTTCGCCATAGCTGCCCGTGACGCTGTCAACCGTCGACACCTTCAAGTTCCTGAGAATTACAGTCTCTCAGGACCTGAAGTGGGAGACCAACATCAACTCCATCCTCACAAAGGCCCAGCAGAGGATGTACTTCCTACGGCTTCTGAGGAAGCACGACCTGCCACCAAAGCTGCTGAGGCAATTCCACACAGAAAACATCGAATCAGTCCTGTGTTCATCCATCACAGTCTGGTTTGATGCTGCCACAAAAAAGGACAAACTCCGACTGCAACGGACAATCAAAACTGCTGAAACCCCCCTATCTACCTTTGAGGACTTGCACGCTGCCAGAACTGAGATCATGCAAGATCATGCAAAATCCTCTTGGACCCTCCACATCCTGGTCACCACCTCTTCCAACTCCTGCCCTCAGGCATTACCAGATTACTGGTAACCATTTATTGCTCAGTGATTGTGTTTTTATGTCTCAAAAGGGCGGCACGGTGGATGACTGGTAAGCACATCTGCCTCACAGTTCTGGTGACTGGGGTTCAAATCCCGGCCCCGCCTGTGTGGAGTTGCATGTTCTCCCCGTGCCTGGGTGGGTTTTCTCTGGGCACTCCGATTTCCTCCCACATCTCAAAAACATGCGTGGTAGGTTGATTGAAGACTCTAAATTGCCCGTAGGTGTGAATGTGAGTGCGAATGGTTGTTTGTTTCTATGTGCCCTGCGATTGACTGGTGACCGGTTCAGGGTGTACCCCGCCCCCCGCCCGAAGATAGGTGGGATAGGCTCCAGCACCCTGTGACCCTAGTCAGATCGTGGATGTCTCAAAAGTATTCTCGGTCAATTGACTGTCTGTTGTTGTAGTTGAGCGGCTCCAAATACGCGAGACAAATTCCTTGTGTTTTTTACATACTTGGCAAAGAAAGATGATTCTGATTCTGATGGTGCCAGACGGCAAGACACTTTAGCCCAATCAACACAACCACATTAGACTTCAGGGAAGATTACTTTTTTTGAGTTGTGGGCATAGTTTGATGCTCAATTGCATGCTATACTGGTAGTAATGGGCTCAGGTTAAAAGGAATGAGAATGTGGCAATTCAACCGAATTTCCACTGCATGGAATAAGGGTGCTTGGTGTTTATGTAGTGGGGAAGGGCCTCATGATAGAAAGTATATAACGCAGCCCCGACACAAAAAATCTGGCCAAAAGAGATGAAGAAAAAGAGTCTTAAGCTATATCTCAGTCTGTGCACATGTTTTCAGCACTTATCATCGAACATATTTAATGTATTTAGAAACAAAACAAGGATATGAGTTTGGTTGCACTTTTATGTCAAGCCCTGGTAGTAACTATTAGTCTTGGCTGGACACTCATAAATGCAGACTTAGAAGCACGCACACACTCACACGCACGCATGCATGTAAACACGCACGTACGCACGCACACACACACACACACACACACACACACAGACACAGTGAGTGAATGGCTGCATAATTAAAGTGACAGGAGAATTCATCAGACAGTCCCCGAACACTGCCTGTGACAGCGGACCTCTCCAGGCTGCACAGTGGTCCTGGCCTATCATGGAGTATTTGAAGGACAGGGACCAACAGCCTCTCGGCCAGTCGGTCGAAAACTCAATGTGTCTCTGGGAACCACGATCATTAGTTGGTGCTGCTTCGATGAAGAAATCAGACTCCATAATGACCAGAATTCTGCGGTATAGAGATACAGTGCATCTTATAATATGAAATTAAAACCGCCATACTTGTTCTTATATTAAAGCAAATATGTTGAATGTACTGGAAATTACAATTTATTTGATTATACTCAAAATATTGATGGAAACTTCCACCCATCCATCTATTTTCTTTTACCGCTTATCTTGATCCCCATTCAATCACGGGGCACAAAGAGAAAGACAAACCTTCACATTCATATTCACACCGTCACTGAGTGGATATAGAACCCAAGCTTTTTGCACAGAAGTCAGGCAAGAGTAGTGAACTACTACAACATGAATAACTGATGCATATATATTTATTATTGTCCCAGTAAGCTACGCCAGACTGTGACAAAGCCCAATACTTTAACTGTCTCTTGCATTACATGCTTTGACAATTCTGAATACTGAAGAAGCAGTTAAAATATTGCATTTTATTGTTATGCTGATGGATCAGCTATCAGAGTAGACAGTATTTGTATAATTGCAGGTGAACACACCCTCCGCTCCAAAAGTATTGGAACATTGAAACAAATTCCTTCATATTTGCTGTTGACTGAAAATATTTGCAAGATCAACATTTTAGTTATTATTTCCTGGTATTTACTGGACACCTGCATCTGATGCTCAACTTAGAAGATAGGACCTTTTGGTTGCACCCATCCATTTTTCATGTGTGCAAAAGTATTGGAACATGTAACAGTTGGTTGCTGAGTGAAGGTGGTTGAGTGTAGGTAAAGATGACAGGCAGTCACATGCGGAGTGCTGGGTTTTCACAAGTACTCCCAATTTATCAAGCCTGGTTGTTGTCTGATCATACCTAGATTAGTACAGAGACTACGCGTCCATCTAGTAGCAGGTGGACTCCTTAATTGGCGCCATCCAATAAAAAGGAACTGCCAGTTGACTTCACTTCTAGGCGACACAAGGTACATTACATACTTAAGATTGCTACAAACATGTTAACTTAAACTTAAAATAGATTAAAGTGAATAAGGCTGTAACGAACATGCTCTCGCCCGATGACACCGTGACCCCAAAACCCAAGACCAAGCGGCATCACCGTCACTGCTCCCCCGCCGAGGGAGACGACCACGGAGATGCGAGATTTCACTTCGCACACAGACGCTAAATGAATTACATGCCAGTAGCATCAAAGCCGAGACACAGATACTGGTTTCGCACCCGGACATTAAATTAATTAACTTCCAGCCTGGAGAGCCTCAACAACAAAGACTTCTCCTTCCTGCTGTATTCCGTAACACCTGCCCATCTGGGCTGAGACAATGGACGGGGCACTAGTGACACACACAGGTGGCGGAAAGCACTGCAAACCCGGCTTAACTAGTCACAATCTTCACTGGACTTGAATGTGATATAATATTTTAAGAACTTTACATGAACCCACTAGTGACTGTATTTCTGCAAATTTGAATGTCTGATGTCAAATCTGTTCTCAACTGAATCGGATGAAATGTTTCACCCCACACAACACAAATGCCACATTGCAAATATTACAGTGTTCCCAACAATCACATACACTTGAAACATTCGTTACAGGGATTAAAGAGGATGGGCGCGTGACAATGTAAAGTGGGACTGGTCTCGTTATCTTAAATCCAATAATTAATATTTTATTCCACTGGTTTTAGACCACAAATTATCCTAAGATAAAATGCGTTCTGCGAAAATGCGCGGTCTGCCTTCCATTTGGTCAAAAGGGCCCAGACTCGCGCTCTGAAGCGGATAAGACTGAAGCTCCTTTGTCCTCCTCTCTCGCTCTCTCACTCTCTCATTGATCAACCTGCTGAAGACCTGGCCCAGCCCGGGAGCCCCCACCTCTCACCACGAGGTGGCGGGGCTGGGAGACACCGAACTTCCCTGCCGTGCTGCCAAGCGTGGACCGCAGGAAGCACCTGCCAACTCCCCGAAGCCACCCTTTTGGGTGTGGGTCACTTTACGGACGAGGCTCCGTTGGGAATTGCGGTGCGAGTTTTTCCCTGACCACGTGGCAAGCATTGCCACGTCCAGCACGTCAGCCATCCTGCACCTGAAGTGCGTCTTTTTCTTTCCTTGCTTTTTCTTCAAACCATCCCTCGTGAGCACTCTTGCCAACCCCCGGAAGGTCGACCCGCCTGCCTGAACTGGTCAACACATGCAAGTCCAACATTGCAGTCTACTAAAAGTACAGATTAGTGCATATTTGGGTTTAAACTAATGAGAACAGGAACCCCTGCTATACACATTGTCATCCCATGCTCACTCCCAACCTCACATCACACGTCAGTTTCCTTTGCCAATGTTCATCTGTCCTTTGTTTGTTTTTTTTCCCCGTCTGTATTGTTTCTCTGAAGATTCCCCATGTTAGAGCTCATTAAATTTTACATAAAATTCACTACCTGCATTATTGTGTGTGTTTTGGGTTCGAGAAAAAAAACTCTGGCGGTCTGGAACGCTTATTTAATTCATGTAGCAACCTTCAAATTACGAGACTGAGGAAAAAAGGTTTCTTGTCACTTTCCCTAAATTTTACACATACAAAAAAGTGACGTGGTGCCCTTTTCGAGACATATTAGTTTGATTTTAACGATTAAACTTAAAATGACGCTAAAACGCAAGTAACGCAGGCATTGCTTCCGGCTTATTCTTTTCTCCTAAATTAATTACATTTTTATTTAACTCAAATATGCTACAACGCTATATTTAGTTGCAAATCGTTTGCTTGCAATAACTACATCAAGCCTGTGATCCACTGACATCACCGAACTTTCTTTTGTGATACAGCTTTTCACTCCAGACTCTTTCAGTTATTTGTTTTTACGCCATGCAGTATGTGCTTTGGCAAATAAAACACATGCTCTATGGGGTTGACAGTGGGTACGGAGAGTTTTTCACACCTGGATTTGGGGATCCTCTGCCATTCCTCCTTGCAGACCCTCTCCAGTTCTATCAGGTTGGATGGTGAACGTTGGTGGACAGCCACTTTCAGGTCTCTCCAGAGATGCTCAATTTGGTTTAAGTCAGGGCTCTGGCTGGGCCATTCAAGAACAGTCACGGAGTTGTTCTGAAGCCACTACTTTGTTATTTTAGCTGTGTGGTTAGGGTCATTGTCTTGTTGGAAGGTGATCCTTCAGCCCCGTCTGAGGTCCTGAGCATTCTGGAGAAGGTTTTCATCCAGGATATCCCGGTACTTGGCTGCATTCTTCTTTCCTTCGATTGCGACCAGTTGTCATGTCTCTGCAGGTGAAAAACACACCCACAGGATGATGCTGCCACCACCGTGCTTCACTGTTGGGACCGTAGGTGATGAGCAGTGCCTGGGTTTCTCCACACATACCGCTCAGAATTAAGGCCAAAAAATTCTATCTTGGTCTCATCAGACCAGAGAATCATATTTCTCACCATCTTGGAGTCCTTCAGGTGTTTTTTTTAGCAAACTCCATGCGGGCTTTCATGTGTCTTGCACTTATGAGAGGCTTCCGTCGGGCCACTCTGCCATAAAACCCCGACTGGTGGAGGGCTGCAGTGATGGTTGACTTTCTAGAACTGCGATTGGCTGGCAACCAGTTCAGGGTGTACCCCGCCTCCTGCCCGATGACAGCTGGGATAGGCTCCAGCACGCCCGCGACCCTCATGAGGAGAAGCGGCTCAGAAAATGGATGGATGGATGGACTTTCTAGAACTTTCTCCCATCTCCCAACTGCGTCTCTGGAGCTCAGCCACAGTGATCTTTGGGTTCTTCTTTACCTCTGTCACCAAGGCTCTTCTCCCTCGATTGCTCAGTTTGGCCAGACAGCCAGCTCTAGGAAGGGTTCTGGTCGTCCCAAACGTCTTCCATTTAATTATTATGGAGGCCACTGTGCTCTTAGGAACCTTAAGTGCAGATTTTTTTTGTAACCTTGGCCAGATCTGTGCCTTGCCAGAATTCTGTTTCTGAACTCATCAGGCAGTTCTTTTGACCTCATGATTCTCATTTGCTCTGACATGCACTGTGAGCCTGTAAGGTCTTATATAGACAGGTGTGCGGCTTTCCTAATCAAGTCCAATCAGTGTAATCAAACACAGCTGGACTCTAATGAAGGTGTAGAACCATCTCAAGGATGAGCAGAAGAAATGGACAGCATTTGAGTTAAATATATAAGTGTCAGGTGGCACGTTGGCCGACTGTTTAGAGCGTCAGCCTCACAGATCTGAGGATCCGGGTTCAATCCCCGGCCCCGCCTGTGTGGAGTTTGCATGTTCTCCCCGTGCCTGCGTGGGTAATTGGAGACTCTAAATTGCCTGTAGGCATGACTGTGAGTGCGAATGGTTGTTTGTTTCTATGTGCCCTGCGATTGGCTGGCAACCAGTTCAGGGTGTACCCCGCCTCCTGCCTGATGACAGCTGGGTTGGGCTCCAGCACGCCCGCGACCCGAGTGAGGAGAAGCGGCTCAGAAAATGGATGGATGGATATAAGTGTCACAGCAAAGGGTCTGAATACTCATGGTTGTGTGATATTTCAGTTTTTCTATTAAATTAAAAAATGATTAATTAAAATAAATTCAACAATTATGTTTTACCCTTTTTTCTGTGAATATTGGATGCTGTGTGTACATTAATGAGGTTATAAAATGATCTTAAATGATTTTAGCAAAAGGCTCCAATATAACACAGAGTGAAAAATTTAAGGGGGTCTGAAAACTTTCCGTACCCACTGTCCATCCATCCATCCATTCTCTACCGCTTATCCGGGTCGGGTCGCGGGGGCAGTAGCTTCAGCAGGGACGCCCAGACTACCCTCTCCCCAGCCACTTCATCCAGCTCTTCCGGGGGGATCCCGAGGCGTTCCCAGGCCAGCCGAAGGATGTAGTCTCTCCAGCGCGTCCTGGGTCGTCCCCGGGGTCTCCTCCCGGTGGGACATGCCCGGAACACCTCACCAGGGAGGCGTCCGGGAGGCATCCGAATCAGATGCCCCAGCCACCTCATCTGGCTCCTCTCAATGCGGAGGAGTAGCGGCTCTACTCTGAGATCCTCCCGGATGACCGAGCTTCTCACCCTATCTCTAAGGGAGAGCCCGGACACCCTGCGGAGGAAACTGATTTCGGCCGCTTGTATCCGGGATCTTGTTCTTTCGGTCACGACCCACAGCTCATGACCATAGGTGAGGGTAGGAACGAAGATCGACCGGTAAATTGAGAGCTTCGCCTTTCGGCTTAGCTCTTTCTTTACCACAACGGACCGATACAAAGTCCGCATCACTGCAGACGCTGCACCGATCCGCCTGTCGATCTCCCGTTCCATTCTTCCCTCACTCGTGAACAAGACCCCAAGATACTTGAATTCCTCCACTTGGGGCAGGATCTCATCCCCGACCTGGAGATGGCATGCCACCCTTTCCCGACTGAGGACCATGGTCTCAGATTTGGAGGTGCTGATTCTCATCCCAGCGGCTTCACACTCGGCTGCGAACTGCTCCAATGAGAGTTGGAGGTCACGGCTTGATGAAGCCAACAGAACCACATCATCTGCAAAAAGCAGAGATGCAATACTGAGGCCACCAAACCGGACCCCCTCTACGCCTCGGCTGCGCCTAGAAATTCTGTCCATAAAAGTTATGAACAGAATCGGCGACAAAGGGCAGCCTTGGCGGAGTCCAACCCTCACCGGGAACGAGTTCGACTTACTGCCGGATATGCGGACCAAACTCTGACTCCGGTCGTACAGGGACCGAACAGCCCGTATCAGGGGGTTCGGTACCCCATACTCCCGAAGCACTCTCCACAGGACTCCCCGAGGGACACGGTCGAACGCCTTCTCCAAGTCCACAAAACACATGTAGACTGGTTGGGCGAACTCCCATGCACCCTCGAGGACCCTGCCGAGGGTGTAGAGCTGGTCCACTGTTCCACGGCCAGGACGAAAACCACACTGCTCCTCCTGAATCCGAGATTCGACTTCCCGACGGACCCTCCTCTCCAGCACCCCTGAATAGACCTTACCAGGGAGGCTGAGCAGTCATTTGTCTAGCTGTACCCACTGTAATTCTGGATATTGACTTTGCCAGTTGATTTTTTTTCATTTTATTTTGGCTATATGTTATGGGTCAAGAGGAATAACCCCCCCAAAGGTTTGATTGTATATTGCTTTAAATTGCGTGAGAAAATGTTTTCATAGACTTCTAAGTTTGTTTTTCTGCTGTCATTATGTGTTGAATCAACAATAATTTTTCATTAAAAACAGTAAATCTGAAAAGTCATGGATAAAAAATCCAATTATATTTTGGCATTAAGAAAATATATATATTTTTAAAGAATGTAACTTAACCTTGACAGAAACAAATGATTTTAGTAATTGCCAATGCTGTCATTTTAGGGCAGCCATAGCATAATGGCTAGTCATAGCATAGAGTGGGCTCTAATACATTTCTTAAGCACTGTACATCAAGGGGAGCATTTGAGCAATATTTGAAAAAAAGGTTGCAGGATAAGCCTACCCCAGGAGCTGCTTATCTGAGATAATATTCAAAAACCCAGCAAACATCAAGCAACATTAGCTTTCATTTCAATCCTGTCCCCAGGAAAAAAACAAAATCCAAGGTGCTTTCTCAATATTTTAAGTAAACATCATCCTCAGTTGTAGACAATTAATGGGGGATTAAAGGACCTATAGCGTCCAGATGGCCTATATTTCACTGGCAAGTTCTAATTATGTATTTATTTGCTCAAGACAAACTGATAGTCATTTTCCAAAATATAAATCTGTTTTAGTGCAATCGGTAAATAACTAATTGCCCTGGGAGAGCCCTTTTTATATTGGCAAAGTGAAAAATTCAGCCATGGCTTGTTGCGACATCATCAATAGAACTGGAGACCATTTCACTGCGTAGCCAGTGTGGACAAAGGAATGTATTATCCTATAAAATGTGTGGATAAGCGGTACGAAAGATGAATGAATCAATGAATGTCAGCATTTACTCATATTTTATGTCGTTGCTGTAGGGTGGAATCCTCGCACCTCCAAAATGACAACTTTTCAGAAAATAAAAAAAGTGATATCTTGCTTGAATTTCCAAACGCTGCTTTGTTTAGGTTTGTATTATTCCTTATATTGCTATCATATATCATTGTGCACTGACATCAACACAACACCATCCCAAAATCATGTTCAGTCGCTAATTTGATACCCAAAAAAATGGCAAATTTGTTACACTGTCATTGATTAAAATGGTACGAGCACGCCGAAGAGCGCCAGCCGTTCTTATCAATAGCTTGGCTCACGCCAAGCCCCGACCGTATAAAAAGCCTTAAATACTTCACAAAAGCAAATGCCTGTGTTTCATCATCTTCCTAAACTCTTTTTCAAAGATCTTGAGCCATGAGCAATGCAATAAATACGAGTTAACTAACCCCCGTGTATTAGGCGGAAATGAATCTGCACATACTTATCTTCAAGGCTCATGCTGCTTCCTTCTGCAATGAAGCATTAGAGTGATTGAGTTTAATAAAACCCCTACTCAAATGTCTCTAAACTCCCTATTTTTACTCGTTACTGTCTAAAAAACATCCAGACTTTCAATATAGGCAACAATTACGCCGCATGGCTTCCATAGAATGAGGAAATAGGCGGAGTTTTACAACACTCATCAGACATTTTGAGCATTAAAGAGCATTTATAGATTTGTTCTCAAACTATTTTCACCACTTTCTCACAACCAAAAACATGTAGTATAAGGGAATGTGCTTGTCATTCTCTCGCTGAGCTCACCAGGCTGATGTGTCACTCAGGCAGGTTTTTGACCTAAATGTGGGTGGGCTAAAATCTGGATGAAATCAAATATGTCAGAAAACAAGCCTAAAATTACTAGTGAGTCTATTTTGGGGGGACTTTCTTCTGCAGGCATCATTTTTAAGTCCAGAACTACGGGATAAGTGCCAATATTTGCCGAATTAGAGAGGTCCTTTAAGTGGTTTCCCCAAGGATGACAAAGTTCTATTTGGATAATGCCTCTGTACTCACATTGCATACATATACATTGCAACACAATCAGTTTGGTCTCTGAGGAACACAGCTAGACAAATGACAGCTTTTAACACGTCACAACATAGAGTATGACCCACTTTGACCCTCTAACTAGTTTTAACAACAGCCAACTGACAACGGGTGTTTCCTCACTGAGACGTTGCTCACGTTGTAAACAAGTATGAATGTGTAGTAGTGAATGAATGCAGACAGGAGTGGGGCACGTATTGTAATCGGTGTCAAACATCCAATAGTAAATGCAGAATGGGCTGTAAATTACATATGGTTTTTAACCTGATCTATTTTACGCTTCATATATGTTTGCACACACACTCTCACACACACACATGCACGCGCACACGAGCACACACGCACGCACACAGTGGGCTAACTTCAGGGTGCATCAAAGACATCAAATTGCATTTGCTATGTTCGACAATTAGAAATGTAGTGTTTTGGGGGGCAGATTGGGTCAGTGTGTGTCATTCTCTCTGTGGCCATGTGTAGGCGACGCAGTGTGGTATCAGTATTTGAGAGAGATTCAGTAAGTAGGCTTTGTGAGTGGTAAGTGGTAAGTGGAGCGGCTCGAAAGAGGGACGGACACGTGTTAGTTCACCCACTCGCCGGCCCTCTGGTGCCTTTTAACAGACTCTTGATGAGTGAATGACTAAACGTTATGAACACGAGGATCAGTCCACTCATCCACCCACACTGAGAGACTGAGGCTGAGTCAAAGGTGTTGGAATCAAATGTTCTACACACTGTAAAAAAATGCAGTCACACACACGCCACTAGAACTAAATTGTCATGTTAATTGTGAGTTTGTGCGTCTACCAATTCAGTGTCGATTTTTAAATAAAATAAAAAAACTGTGTGCGTAAATAATTTGAAGGATTTTTAATTACATTGCGTTTGTGGATGTCTGCACTTTTCGATGCAACTCATCCTCTTTGATAACTTTTCAACATTATGTCCTCAATGCTTTGCTAAATGTGTTGTTAAAAAGTGTAGACATCGGCATGTGGGCTAAAAACAAGTGTAAACAGTGTGTGAAAAAGTGCGATCAGTTCTGACTTATCATTCTCTAATGGGTTGTTAGTAGTCATCCCTAATGCAGCTCGTCTCTTTTTGTTTTTGTTTTTGCAACGAGTCTTAAAGTTAAGAATTGTACTAATTTTGTCCAAAGACTGCCTTGTTTTCCCAGGCAGTCTTTGTGCAATTTCTTGGCAACATCTTTTTCACATATCAACCTTGCTGTATAAAAGGGAAAGTATTCTTACAGGAATGAAAAGAACAGCTAAATAATAATGAATAATATATTTTGCCATTATTTAAAAGCACCTAAATTACACCATCAAAATATGCACTAAATTATGCAACTCCCTTCTTCATTCAGCTAGCAAAATATCCCCTTTAACAGACTTTTAAAAAGTAAATGACTTATTAATGACAGAAGAATATTTTTAGTGTTGGTCCAAGCAGGTGCTCTACCAAGAAAAGGCAGCGGGCGCTACTTGCTAGATGCTGTTAAATCATACTTCTTTTGTTCTTTGAACATTGCAATTATATACACTGCCTATACTGTACTGTACATATATTTTCACTGAATAATGTAAATGCATTGCATCAGATTGATGTTTGGGCTTCAGCTCTGCTCTCATCCCTTTTCTGTAGGCAGTGCACACAACAGTGCAGGTGCACTGAGGCCCCCGCTGCCATAGTGTGTTTAGGGGCCAACATCCCCGGGGAGGCCCAGGCCTATCGCGTTGCACATGATTAATGCATGGCCCTTGTCTGCTGGAAGTGCTGAAGGAGACTCTGAGCCGCAGGGCATCAACAGACCCGCTTACCAAAGTGGGACGGGGCCCCATCTCTGCATGCTTGACCGGAGTACTTGAGGGTATTTTGAAAGCTGTGTATGGCTACTGTAGTGGCTTCGTTTAAAGATGAAAGCAGTTGACCTTGTCAAGTTCAAAGTTTCCCCTCCCTGTTACCCTCATCTTTTCTTCCTCCTCTTGCCCTGCCTGTCAAGCTCTCTTTATCTTTGACTTGAGGCTCTCCATCTTTGCATCCCTTCATGCCTCCCAATTGTCTCACAAGCCTGCACTGCTTATGTGAGGGGCAAAAGGTCACGTCCGGTTCAACTGGCTCTGCAGGTAAATATCCAGAAGCCATGCCGTCACAAGACAAAACCCTTCCTACTGTTCAAATTCAGCAAGTTTACTGTGTCAATATGACATCTGAAACAGCTTCTTCTGGTTCTGGGGCTCTCGGGTGATCACGATAATGACAATTCTACTACAGTACTTCAAATAATACACACGGTGCAAAATTGACAGGAATACTACAAGATCGGGAGCCTCACTTAATTAAAAAGGGTGTAAATGGACAAAATGGAGTCTGAAAGCTGCATACTTTTACGTTTCATTACATTTATATATTACATTATAATCCCTCAAGTGGAAATCCACTGTTCCAAAATCCAAGTCCTTACAGATGGCCTACTGCCATCCCACATTTCATGCCAATGATGTGACTTTTGTTGGGATAATGTGTGTAGCTGTACACAAACTGTAATACGCAACATTGTGGAGGCCAGTGTTGTCAAATTCATTGCAGGCTACGGTTTAGTTATGGTTTCCCTTGAGGGCCATTATGACTGCGAAACCATATAAATATATAATGGCCTCATCATATTATCACATGCAGTATACACAAAAAAGTTGATGGATAACTACTTTTGAAATACAAAGTTAAGGAATACAATTTGTTCAACTTTTATTGAATTCATTTTAAGAAGTGGTACATCACTTTTCACACCAAGTACGTATAAGATGTATTATAGAAATTACTAGTCATATTTTAAAAGCTCAATATTTCATCACCGGTCTCAGTCTTAAGCCTTAAACCAGTTTCAAGTTTTATAAAATGAAATTATTCTCATCGTCATCATCTTTAATTGTGGGAATTCATCTTAAATAAAAGCATCGTGAGCAACAGCAAACGATCGTAGTCTCTGAGGTTGTGAGGGGCAAGCCAGCCCAACTTAGTGCCAGTCCCAAGCCAGGGTAAATAGGAAGTGTTGGTGTCAGCAAGGGCATCCACCTGAAATCCGGTGCCAAAACGTATATGGGAAACCTGAACAGGGAAAAGCTGGGAAATTTTGGTTTTCAAACAATAATGCACGTTGAAATATACCAACAATTATATTAGTGAAGTGTGATTAATATGATCGTTGTGATGTAATGTGATTTTGGGAAGAATGTAATGTTAAATTCTGTCCTATGATTTGACATAGCTGGCAGCACAGTAGGATGGCTAGCACTTCAGCCTCACAGTTCTGAAATTCTGGGTTCCAATCTCAGCTCAGGCCTTCCTGTGTGGAGTTTGCATGTTCTCGCTGTGCTTGTGTGAGTTATCAAATGCTAAAAACAGGTAGGCTATGTTAGGTTCACTGAAGACTAAATTGTCCATAGATGTGAATGTGAGCGTGAATGGTTGTCTTGATGTGGCTGGCTTGCCCAAAGTCAGCTGGCATAGACTCCAGCTCACTTGTGACCCCAATAAGGACAAGTGCTATAGAAAATGGAATGGATGGAATGATGGACGGATGCCCCCACCTGTGATGCCCATGCTTTGGCTGTGGTGTGCATGTGTTTTTTCCTTCCACTTTAATATCCAAGTCATGTGTTTTATTTATGACAGTGCTGGAGCATTCACACCAATCAAACAAAGGATTCCCAACCACTGCAAATTGCCTCGTGTGAGTACCCCCTAAGATTCAGTGGCAAACTATTCCACACTGACCCAGTAAGTTGATCAAGATGTGCATCCCAATACTTTTGTTAGTATTTGGGTGGAAAAGCATATCTCATTAGCGTCATGCTAAGATAAAACAGTGCTCTGTAAAACTTGTGCGGGCCCCAAATTATGCAGTTTCTTGCTACATTTATTCTGTGCTAATCTTTGACGGAATTTAAGTGCTCTTTAGTGCAACAGTGTAATTAGGTAGAGCTGTGCAGCATATGGAATTGCTGTATGCCCGATGACGAGTGTGCTCTCCAGTGGATGATATTCACTTTCATTTTCATTGGAAAACGATTACGTCAAACATATGGGGCCAGCTGAAAGGAGAACTTTAATTTGATATTCCAAAATATGAATTACTCGAGGGCCTCTTTCTTCCCATGTTGGTTGCCCAAACATACACTACTTGTTTTTTGTTGTTTTTTTTTTTTAAGGGAAATGTTTGTGGCTGGAAATATCATTGTATTACTGTGTAAACCCTTGCAGTGATACGTGCAGTTTGTACCCATAATGCTCATGTTCCTCTTTCATGCAATACAGTACTTTGTGTGCGTTTGTCTGTTGCACAGAAACAGAATAAGAGATAGTTCCAGACGTTGCTTACCAACTATAAGATAAACCAACACACGTGTCAAAATGTGTCCCATTCAGTGCATATAACCAAGAAATGTTGCTCAAATTTGTCCAACTTAATTACTTTAACAAGAATAGGGTTTTCAATGTGCTTTATAAGGACAATACTTCAAAAGTATAAAGGAGTTTTGCATTGTTGAGTGCATATAATGGTTTTCTGTAATCCTACTCTAGTATATTATAGGATTTAACCACATATTTTTTTCATTCACTTTGACTTGGTTAAATCTTTGCACCTCTCTAACTAAGTAAAGCCACTTACATTAAACACCAGTACAATGTATAAGCTGCTCAACATTAAATCTATTTATTATCCGGCCACGCACACACACACAGACACACACGCACACACACACACACACACACACACACACACACACACACACGTTAGGGCTGATATTTTAACTTTAGGCTGACTCGTTTTATTTTTCTTCAAAAGAGTCTAATTGTAATTTTTGTAAACATTGTGCCCAAGTTCAAACTGGAAAGGTTGATCATATTTCATAGCTATTGCTCCCACACAAGATGGTTATGCATGTAGTCAAGTATTAATATTAATATTAATAAAATGCACATTTATATTGCTTTTGATGACATTGATTAAATAAGGCATACTTGTCTGAAAAGTCTGTCCATCTACAACAGTGATTTTCAACCAGTGTGCACATTAGTGTGCTGTGAGTACTCTTCAGATGTGCCGTGGGAAATTATAAAATTGTATGTAATTGGTGAAAAAAATATTTTATTTACAAGAAATAATGTATCTTTGTTCATCCATTTATGCCAGTGAGGCATCATGACAGACAGAACGAATGAATGGTCTTCTATTAGATGGCAGTAATTAATATCCCCACTTCTTGTGACATTTTTGTTTGTTGGTGTGTCGTGAGATTCTAAATTATGTGCCTTGGCTCCACAAAGGTTGGAAATCACTGATCTAGAGCAGTGACTTTCCAACCTTATGGAGCCAAGGAACATGCAATACATTTTTAATCTATGTTTTAATGTTTTTTTAAAGTTACTAACAGTGAGATAAAGATAAAAAGAATAAAAACACAGGCATCCTTTGACTTTGGGACTCGCTTGAGTACAGTACAGCGTCAAGGCTGTTGCTGCGTTTTGTTTTTGCTCAGCAGTTTAGCGCCCAAATGAGATCTCAGGATGTCTTTGTCACAATGAGATATTGCAACTGAAAAAACATGGTGGTGCACCAGGGATTTAAAAGGGTCCCCCCTCTCCCAAAAAAGATTATACAGTACAGTAATTCCTCCTTTATCGCAGGGTATATGTTGTAGAAAATCCCCGCAATAGACAAAATCCGCAAAGTAGCATCCAATTGTTTACTGCATTATTTATATAAATTTACAAGTTTCATATATGCATTTTAATGTTAATATGTGATACTTTAGAGCGGTGTAGCTATTCTTTTCGTCCACATAAGGTCACCATCCACATGCTCTACACAAGCACGTGCCTTTAAAAGGCGGGAGTGCCCTACTTGAGTGACATGAAATTCAAGCCATGCGGACGTGACAAAGACGGGTGATTTTCTGGCTAAAATATTAGACTCTGGCTAAAATATTAGGCACTGTGCATAACAGTGATGGTCTCACCATTGTAGGTAGCGCAAAGCATCATGGCCCTTGCTGCTGCTTCACAGAACTCTCTACGGTGCTCTATTTAACTACAGGTTGTAGAAAATCAAGCTAAACATTGCTCTTTACTTGCATGTGTTCCTTATTGTTATGAGTGCGTGCATTATCTATACTGTATGTCGGGGCTTGGTTGGTATTTGTGAATTTATTACATGAAACTCTGACTATGGCATTCTAGCAATAGCAGTACAAAGCAAATAGGTGACTTACCAAATGTGTGAGTTGAAATTGCTCAGTAAGGTTTATTTTTCTGCGAAGTAAAACAGTCCATTTGTCCTTTTGTGATTCATTGCAGCCATGTTATATTCATATATATGCAAAAAGAGCCTTGCTAATTTAGCATTACTAGGCTGCAGAGAATCGTAGTCTCTGCCTAAACTAGTAGCCAAATAAAGAGCAAAAGTTAACAAAAAAACAGAAATCGGGCAACTGCATACATCAGGCATCTTGCTTTGGTTTTTATGTTGTGTTAAATAGCAGTCCGCACAAGCAAATACATTATACATCTGATAATGAACACCCAGCCACAGAAAATTCAAAGCTTGTAATGGATATCTCCTCACTGTTTTCTGTTACATTAATCTACTTCAGTAACAAGCTAATAAATAAAAAGATGTGTTTAAATGATGTGAGTCTGCACTGGCTCCCTTGGGTATAATGTCAACATTGCAAAACTATGTTCAGTGTTTTGGATGTAACATATGTCTCACTGGGCAGAACACTTAAATAATGAGGATATACAGTATGTTACACACCTACTATATGGTTGTACACCTCTTAAACTAAGGGTACATTAATATCTATAGTTTTCTTCAGTTTTTTTTTTTGTAAACAATGTCCATGTCCCCCGTAGTTCAGTTAATGTTCTCAAATTCCAAGAGTACCGCAAATACCCCACCACAAACCACGTGACATCGCTCTCTTCTTTTATTAGTCACAAAAATGTTCACAGAAAGAAGAGAGAAACACAAAACAGCCGAGTGCATATTAAAGGCACAACTGTGGCACAGTGCTTCTATGATACAATATGTCTAAAACAGAACAATGTTGCAAATATTGATACGCCAAACAAGACCACCAACAACAGTGGTATGAGATGTTTGGCTGATGCAGTAAATATTTGGAAATAATCTACCAAACAAAAACTTCCAAATTATTGTTATATATATAGACAATAAGTTGTATGAGATTACATGACTGTCAAGGAGTCCAGGAAGAGCATGGTGTGAAGGCTTAACCAAAATGTACAGTGTCTCACTATGTACCCAGTAAAACACTTGCTGAGTAACACAATGTTATGTGTCATTTTGTGTTTGTATTTCCAGATGCCCAGAATGTGACTGAAGTCCCAGTGATAAAATGCGCTCCATAATACCTTTGGTGTCAAAAAGGAAACAAATTTAACATCTTTAATAATTAATGCTTGACTACACCATATAGCCCATCCTTATTTGTGTAAGTTGAATGAATAAGCAAATTAATAAGTCTTCCTTAAGCAATTTTAACATTAGGTTTGTTTTGTTTGTGGTTTGGGTTCAAAATTTGTTGACAGCTTTTGACTGAGCGGGAAATATTTTGACTTTTTTAAATTTTGACTTTTTTGCCTGAAATCATGTACTGTATATGACAGAATTAATTTAATTTTATAAATCCACTTTTGTGAATGGTAATGTTGATTATTGTTTGATAATTGATTGTCATGAGAAATGAAGATAATAGACGGGAATAAATTTGTACAACTTCATGTCATCACGTCTGTCTCATAATTCTGAAGATCAGGGTTTGAATCTTGGTTCTGGACTTCCTGTGTGGAGTGTCCATGTTCTCCCCTTGCTTAGGTTTTCTTTGGGTACTCTGGCCTTCTCCCACATTCCCAAAACATGCTTCTCAGGTTGATTAAAGGCTCTAAAATTGTCCATTGGTGTGACTGTGAGCGTGAATGGTTGTCTGCCTATATGCCCTGCAATTGGCTGGTCACCAGTCCAGGGTATACCATGCCTCTCACCTTAAGTCAGCTGGGATAGGCTCCAGACCCTCGTGAGGATAAGCGGTACAGAAAACGCATGGACGGATGTAAGACCTAGGACTCTATTTTCGTAGACAGTGCATCTGCGGCAGGCACAGATGCCCGCGGATTCTGATTTTCGTGCAAGCGCAAGGCTCGCTGTGCGTGTTTGCCAGGTAGGCAGGCCGGTCTGCACCAAGCTGGGAGTTCCGGCGCAGCGAGGGTGTGTCCTTGGAGATGCACTTGGTGGAGTGGCAATTTGGTGGCGGAAAATTGGTCTAAACTTATGCCTGTTCAGACCATGTCTAACTGCCTGTGCAGAATATACTGCTGGTCTACTGCAATTTTGGTGAATTTGATCGGGGCACAGACAGACATACTGAGATGCGTGGACATATTTACGGCGCCAGCAGTTATCACCAGCTCATTCTGTATTTAATAAGGGTCCTCGCTCACATCGTCTGTCGCCACTCCAGCCAAGTGCAGTGAAAATGCTCCAGTCATGCACAGGTCGCTGCGATTACGCATCATCCTCTTCCGCAGAGATGTAACCGTCGACACATAAAGGGAATGATCAATGAAACGCTTAACTGACGCGAGGATCTATGTGACCGACTGGCAAGTGGGGTGGCCAGCAAATGTAAAGGGGGCACCGGGGCCACCCCCTGATGGCCCCCCTTTTTGGAAGAGGTTGGTCTTGGATACTTCTTGTCGGTTTTAATTTTTGAAAATCATTTTCTGTTGCATTTTAATGTATGAAAAGTGCTATATAAATACATTGATTTCATTTTGAAGTCAGCTGTAAACACATCCACAGTGAGAGCTGCTTGTCTATGAAATTACCAACACCAGACTAACCAGGCTATGGAATAGTTGTGCCACCTGTCTCACTGGATTGACACCATTCATAGAAATAGGGCCCCTAGTGTTGAAAGTCTCCAGTCATCCTAATCCCACCCTCCTGAACTAAACTCAACAAATTAAATTCCACTGTCTTGTTACGTTTTGTTCTCTCAGCGCTGGCACTCTAATTGAGCCATTTTCTCTTTTTCCCCCCCCAAGCTACTATGCCACGCAATTCAGATGCCTGCTTCTTTAAAAGTCATCCATTCTGTGAAAGACGTGGCAGATATACAGTACGTACAGTGGAATCTCGATAAAACGGACCCCGATATAATGGATATCAGCTAAAATGGACTGTCGGAACTGAACAATGTGTCCAAAAATTTGTCACCTAAAATGCCTTTGACAAAGTCTGTCGGAATTGGCCGCTGTTGGCTATTGGCGCTGTGGAACCTCCCATGCCGACGAGGCGGGCATGTTGAATGTGGGGCACTGACGTGGCGGTCATGTGAAGATGGTATATCTATTGTCTATTGTACATGTAGAGCAAAGCGAGAGAGCGTCATGGCTGCAGCGTTAAGTCTGAGTACAAAACACAAAACACAAAACAAAAGCCTGTTAATTTTTTTGTCAAGCCATTCGCCTTTGGCAATGGATTTGGAACGAGGAAGCACATTAATTTCGCTCACAAAAGCGACTAGCCTATGATGAGTACTGTACGTCAACAATGTCACCATGACCAAGCACACCGGCATGGTAAGCTTGGATAAAATATAAAACTTTCAAACATTTTCAAACTTTTTTCTATATTTACAATAACTGTGTACTGGGGTGTTTTAGGCCACGAAAAAAAACCTAAAACTAAACTTTTGTACTGTACAGTAATACGGGTGGATATGGCCTAAAATAAAAGTGCTTCAACGTGACAGACAATCGGCTATATCGAATGACCCTCCGCCCCTATTAGTCCGGACTATCGGGGTTCCACTGTATATGTTTTTTACACTCCAGTTGACATTGCGGTTTATCCTCTTGACACAGCACTTCTTCACTATATGCTACACTTGGTTTGTCTTTCATTGCCCCTGGCAGGGATATCATCATCAGTGAATTGTGGGTCAGACAAAGCAAAACTGGGGCACATCTGTTTTAAAGTCCTGCCGGGCAAGGCCCAGTGCCATCAGATGGCTTCACAGTCGCAGTCCTGCAATGTTCACAGGCGGACAGAGGGACACACTGCATCAGGATGGAAAGCCTCAAGTTTTACTTGATCTGGTGCCTCAAATTCATTTTTGGGCTGTTAAAGAGGGCCTATTATGGTCATGTCCAGCTCAATATTTGTTTTACCCAGATGGTAGGAGTGCACAACTTAAACTTGCATCTTCCCTGCCTGATGGCAGTAGCAAAATTAATTTAGAAGTCTACAGAAACATTTTATCTAAAGTAAGATACAGCCAAACTGTTTGGTAACTCCAACATCACGCAGCAAAAATAATGACTCAAAACACAGTGCAAAAACAAGGAGTTCATCAAGGGCAAAAAGTGTAAGGTTTTAGACTGCCCAAGACAATCTCCAGACCAACACTACCGGCCATGCATTTACCTGCTAAAGAGGAAAAGTAAGGCGGTTAAACAAAACAAAATAAACAACTCCAAGAGGCTGCAGCGAACGCCTGGAAAAGTATCACAAAAGAAGAAGACAAAAGTTTGGTGACATAAGTGGGTCACAGGATTGATGCAGTTATTGCAATGGTGGATGGTCAGGGCCAGCGAGGCCTTCTATGCTGGCCTAAACACTAACAGAAGCACTGACCTACACTTAAAACCCACCTATCCATCTATCCAGCCAGCCAACCATCCATCCAGCCACAGTCTCTGTATCGCTTATTCTCACTAGGGTTGCGGATGTGCTGGAGCTCAGCTGACTTTGTGCAGGAGGCTTGGTAAACCCTAAACTGAACTATCGCAGGGCACATACTGTATAAACAAACTATCATTCACACTCACATACAAAAATACGGACAATTTGGAGTCTTCAAATAACCTACCGTGCTTTTCTTTTTTTTTATTTGGAAGGAAACCAGAGTACCCGGAGAAAACTCACACAGGCATGGGAAAAACATGCAAATGACACACAGGAAGCCCAGATTTTAACCAACAACCTCAGTCATCACATCGTGCCGCCACACAGAAAACAAAGAATTCAAAATCCAAACTTGGTCTGAATCAAACCCAAAGTCCAAAGAAAAATAATCACAAGGGAAACATAACAAAATCTTCCTGTAACTTAGTTTTTTTTTTTATTTTTACGATTGCTTGAATGCGATTTTGAAAACAGGACTCATTTTGTCAAAATACTACACACAATTCAGACAACCACATACACAAATAGCAGAACACCTCTGATCCTTTGCAAAATGAAACACTCTTATACAAACTATACACTACGTTATGAAAACATTTGCGGTTACCATATGAAACACACACATTTCATGACATCATTTTGTTGATAATTGTGTAATACTTTTGATTTTAGTGTTTATGCAGTAGAAAAAAAACTGTTATCAAATTGAATGAAACCAGATGTATGTATGTTTCATACGTGTTATACAATACCCCCCATTTTATTTTTCGTGAGAGCAAGTAATTAGCATTTCATGATTATGTTTTTCAGCTGCTGCCTCCTGAATTGCCTCATATTGGTTTCTTCACGACGTTAGCCAATTTTGAGTTACTGTGTTTATGTTGAGATGTCTGTGCTTTAAGTTTTACTTTCAAGGTTTTACTTCTACCTGTGCTTACCATTATGCAACACAAGTGCATCAGAGTGTGATATGTGTTTTAATTGGTGAAAATATGTTCGCAATTTGTGTTTAACTAGGTGAAAAGTGCTGAAGGTTCTACCAATGGGTGACCAATTCAACAAGTGTGTTCAGGTCACTGAGCATTTGGCTCAGACAACAGGGTTTTGTGTTTTTGCAAATGAGAAACACAATAGTAAGTTACTAATAATAATCATAAAATCATTCACATACACACCTAAGCACAATTCTTCAAATAACCTAACATGCATGTTTTGGGAATGTGTGAAGAAACCAGAGTCCTTGGAGAAGACACATACAATCACAGAAAGAACATGGAAACTACAAACACGAAGGCCAGATCGTTGATTTGAATCCCCAACTAAATAAATTACAGTAACATACTGTAAAGTTGAAAACAGTAGCAGAACTTTAAAAAAATCAGTAACAAACTGGCAGCACAACTGCTAGCATTTTACTGTTATTTTAAAGGACAATTTGTAACAATGTAGTCTCCGTGTGTTTAATTTACCTATTTTAGTTTAAGAGTTTAAGAGAGTGATCACTATAAAAGTTTATACATTAGTAAGTAAAAATAATTTCACAATGAGTGATTACAGTATAATCAGTGTAATAGATTTAATGTAACATTAACAGAATATTACAAGTGGACATAATGGTACCAACTTTTGTCCTGTAGCACTTCATCAGCTCGCTGAAAGATTATTTTGAACAAACAACAACATGCTGTTGTCCGTCTGAATTCCAATTTCCAAAATGTTTTACTCCATTGAATTGAACATCCCTCTCTTCAAAATCTCACAATACAATCTTATCTGAGCAAACCAGGCGTCCAGATGACGCAGGTTACAAGTATGTGGACCTACTTGAAGATATCGCTCAAATATTTGGTATGTTCTTTAGAAATAAAATAAAATAAAATAAAATACAAACAGCGGCACGGTGATCGACTGGTTAGCACATCTGCCTCACAGTTCTTAGGACCTGGGTTCAAATCCGGGATCACTCGTGTGGAGTTTGCATGTGCTCCCCGTGCCTGAGTGGGTTTTCTCCGGGTACTCCGGTTTCCTCCCACATCCCAAAAACATGCATGATAGGTTGATTGAAGACTCCAAATTGCGCGCAGGTGCGAATGGTTGTCTGTTTCTATGTGCCCTGCAATTGGCTGACGACCAGTTCAGAGTGTACCCCCCCTCTCGCCCGAAGATTGCGGGGATAGGCTGCAGCGCACCCGCGACCCTAGTGAGGATAACCGGTACGGAAAATGAATGAATACAAAAGCTCACCACAACCAGTTGTTCCTCTATTTGTTATTGCTTCGTTCAATTTTCTCTCCATTTCCCTGGGTTATTTATACCAACATTTAATTGTTAGTAGTCCATATCGTTACTGGTGTTGTTCCACAGTTTGCTAAGACTGTAGCTATCTGCATCTTCCTTATTCTGACGTGAAATAGGCCAACTGAAAAGCTCCACCACCAAACAAGCTGAAAGGGAGCAAATCGCCACCTAGCATTGCAAAAGTGTTGATGAACTTTGGCGGGTTGCTCCACTGTGTGCATGAAAATGGACTGGCTGTTTCTTTACCTTGAACTTGAGAGTTTTAAGAAAGAGGACACATTGTAATTGTCGTCTAAAACATGGTAATGTCATGGGTGTGTCTTACGGTTGTTGTCTTCCCTCTGTCTCATACACACCTGCTCCTGATAGCATCTTCACCACCTGTGCCTCGTTCACCCTAATTACCCCTTGCATTTAACCTAGTGTCTCATTCTTTCTAGTCGCCAGTTTGTTGTACCTTGTCGTTGCGTTCCAGCAGTCCTTGTTTCCACGTCACAGACTCACAGTAAGACTAGACCCTGTTCCGATTATCGACCTTGCCTTTTGGCCTCACGTTTTTGGATACTGTTGCCTTTTTTGGATTGCCTGCCTGTATACCGACCTCTGCTCGTTAATTAAACCACTCTCTTTTTGAAACTGTCCATTTGTTTTGGAGTCGTGCATTTTTGGGTCCTATCCTCTGTTCCGTTCATGACGGCTAAGACAAAAGGAGCCAAGAGAGGTGTGAAATTCCAGGCTGACCCTCCAGTGAGTCACATGCCTAACTCTCAGGAGGTGGAAGCGATTGCTTGGCGAATCATTAAAAGGTTTCCTTTCAGGCATCTGATTGTGGAGTATCAAAGACTTGTTCTGGTACGCACCCAAATTGAGAGAGATCAAATGTAAATAAACAACGTTTACCTCTCTGTACTCCTAATATTTAGTATTTTTCTAGAAGACTAACATCACAGTACACTGTTGGCAGATATGCTTTTTGCCACTAAAAAGGGAATGAAACCTTTTTTTTTTTAATTAGATTTTCTCACTTTAAAGGAGACATTATGCCTTTTTGGTCACAATTTAAAAGGGTTCATATGTGTCTATAAAAGAACTGACATACTTTGGTCAAAAAACAAACAAAAAAAGAATTAAAGTACACTTAACATCCGCTTGTAACGCTCCATTTGAAATTACTCAGTGTCGGGGGCGCGATTCTATCTCATGCAAATATTTACCCATCCCAATCCATGAGGCAAATGGGCTTTCATTACGATGAGGAACTGGGGTAGAGCTACAGTTGCTATTTTATCACGTGTTTTGATCATGTTTGGATTGTTAAACATGATGCTTTTACCAGCTTTTGTTCTGCCAGGGTGTGTCAAGATGTTTGAAGAGGTGTGCAAGGCCATCTATTGACAATACAGCTTATGATTTTCAGGCTTCACAGGTAAACTGGCGGCTATGCCTTCTGGGTGAGATGTAGTGTACACACTGTCAGTCAATTGCAGGGCACAAGTAGACAGCCATTCACACCTTTGGGCAATTTTAGAGTCTTCAGTGACCCTAATGTTCATGCTTTTGGAATGTGGAAGGAAGCTGGAGTAACTGGAGAAAACCCACACAACCATGGGAGCTCATGCAAATTCCACAAAGGCCCCATTTAAGATTCAAATCTGGAAAATGTAACTCTGAGGCAGACAGGCTAACCACATGTACCACCGTGTGTGCCGCCTGTGCAAGGCCAAGATTTCACAATTTCTTTTCAGCTTTAAACCATATTAGAATTTTAGTTCCTTCTCAAGACCTAAACTTTGAACGTGTCATGCCATAACATCTACATACGTACAATCTCAATGAATGATTATCAACACAATAACTATGATATTAGTTAACATGGCGGCACGGTGGATGACTGACTCGCAGTTCTGAGGACCGGGGTTCAAATCCGACCTCGCCTGTGTGGAGTTTGCATGTTCTCCCCGTGGCTGCGTGGGTTTTCTTCAAGTACTCCGGTTTCCTCCCACATTCCAAGAGCTCTAAATTTCCCAAAGTTGTGAATGTGAGTGCGAATGGTTGTTTGTTAATATGTGCCCTGTGATTGGCTGGCGACCAGTTCAGGGTGTACCCCGCCTCTCACCCGAACATAGCTAGGATAGGCTCCAGCATGCCCGCGACCCTAGTGAGGATAAGCTGTATGGAAAATGAATGAATTAGTACACCAAACATACATTTCAAAGCCCTTCAGCCTTCACCAAGAAAATGTGGGGTCAGACTCATAAATTTATGAGCTAAACATAATGCCATAATTGCTATTGAATTGGCAGCCTGACCTTAAAAATGGGTATCTTCTAACCTGATGTTTTTGAGCAGATCTCCTCTCTTCATTTGAAGCAACATTTAAGAACGCACAGACTGCAGCTACCGCTTCATTTGCTTCACAAACACGCCGACAAGTTTGTTCCAACTTCCTGAATCAAGTCTGCACATGCGCAGTAAGAAGATGGATCATTCCATTGCATGAGAAGGAAGATGGGAACAGTTGAAATGATCATGTGTTTTTAAGTGTGTGAATGAAGACAAAAACAATAGTAATTGCTTTAAATTGTAGAAAACATTATTAATCAGTTCCTGTGATTCTTGGGTGCAAGTCAGTTCAATCTCCACGGTCCAACACAGCAGAATGACTGGGAGAGCTAGTACAAAAACACCGTCAGAAAAAGTCAGACACACTTTCAAGTTGTTGTCAACGTTAATTAATAACTGTGGCAATTGCTGGTTAATGATGAGTGACAAGATTAATACTTTCCGCATAGCTCGTGTGCACTTTGCAGATGTGCACGCGGTTCACATAGGCAAGCGTACCACGCATGTGCATTGGTCCACCATAAACATGTTGTGCAGACACGCATAAATAATCCAAATGAAGGCCCCGCAAGAGTCTAAACAAAAACCAGAGATGTTTTTGTTTAGACTGTAATGTTTGGGATAGTTCACATCAGGAGTTTGAACCATCTGGCCATCTTTGTATTCCTTTAAATTGAAATGATAAAGATGGGGAAACCAGCGGATCTCCTCAAACAAGTTGTTGTTCATTGCTCTGGTGCACGCTTTGTATGCATCCAGTCCATGCGGTCAGAAAAAGTGGGCTACGGACAGTGGATCCTCACGGACCAACGTGCACCGTGTGGACACGTGGACGCAGAAAGTATGAATTGGCCTTTAAAGTCTCTCAGTTATAACAAAGCGTGGAGTCTTACCACTTGCCACTCTTACGACTCCTTGTAAACAACTTTCTCTGTGTTGTATTGGAAGATGATCTTAGGTTTAGGTTTGTTTATGTCTGACCTTCAGCTCTGTTGATGATATATTAAGTGAAAATTACAAATTCCATATTGGGGCTGACAGAAAGATTTTCCTCCATGTTATTGTACAGTGGCGGGTAGTGCATTTTTTTTTACCTTAATTGGGGCACTTAAGTGACCTAACTCACTCATATAACAATGCATGGCTTTCCAAAAGGCAGTTCCCATATATGGGATGAATACCATTATTACTAAAAGAAGAAACAGACTTAATCCTTTATCTTCCTCCAAACAACTCCAAACCTCTACCCAACAATATAATTTACTGCAGTTCACAATCAATATTTATCTAATAACATGACAAAAACAAAAACTTTTAATAAAATATATTATACTCAAGGGAGATGCTGATTACTTATAGATCATAAAATCCATCCTCCCTTCTTTTCTCCTCAGTGGTAGTTAATTAATTGTGTAGTCAAAGCTATCTCGTTGTCGCACTTCTGTAAATGCCCCAAAAAATCCTTTTCCGGGTTGAAGCAAGCTCGCTAGCAATATGGTTGGCCCACCTACCCTGACAATGTCCAATTTTTCTTGAAAGGTCCGCCTTGAAAATGAAATTTTAATAATGTCCAATATTCGTCATTCATTGTGCACATCTCAAAAGTATTTAGCTAGACTGTCGAGAATAAATTAATGCAATTTCATTTAAGTTGTAAATTTAGGTCAGTTTGTGTAATGGTGTTTAGGCCAGCAGAGAAGGTTTTGCAGGCCCTTACTGCACACCCCTGCTATTGTATAATACCAGTGGAAAATGGAGGGCCACGGATTGCTTTGTTGCAGTGTCTTCAGACTATGAAAGATGAAGTTACAGCATCTTTACTGTCTTTAATCTTAATCATTTTAAAGTGTTATAAAAGTAAGTCTCTCACACACATCAAGTATATGCATTAATGTTGATGTATTTTATGTGAGACATGAAATAAGCGAAGCCATGTGAGCGCTGCCTACAGTTGCCTCAGCTTAGCCAAACGAGGGCTGAAGCAGCATATGGTGCGCGTCTGTGCCCAATCCATCTTCTGCCTGCAGAGCGATACCAGTTTTCTCCCTCTGAATTCTCAAAGACAAAATTTTATTTTTCTCTTTCTGAAGTTGAGGCCTCACATGCATACACACGTACACACACACTCCTACTCACACCCACACGCACACACACACACACACACACAGTTACTGCACAAGTACCTCAAAGACACACATGCACATCCATAAATGTAACCAAGACCTTTGACAATTTGAAGCATGGAGGGCTGAGATCTAACATGCATTCTAAACACCATGTAAGATACATTCAAACACAGTGTAGACATTGGAGAAGGCTGCCTGATTTGACTCAGATCAGCAGGAAGCCTTGCTGACTTGGCATCAGCGCTGATCAGAGTCAGAGTCAGAATCAGAATCATCTTTATTTGCCAAGTATGTCCAAAAAACACACAAGGAATTTGTCTCCAGTAGTTGTCAAGTACGACAATAGACAGTCAATTGACAGAGAATACTTTTGAGACAGAAAGACATTGAGAAAAACAGTCACTGAGCAATAAAGGGTCGCTAGTTATCTGGTAATGCCGGTACAATTATTATTTTTTTTTTTTGACAATTGTGCAAAAAGATGCAAAGTCCTGTAGCACTTAGAGCAATTCGAATGACTAATCTCGCAATAGTCCGGTGCAATGACCATTGTGCAAAGGGCGCGGAGACTTCAAGGAGTGTATGCAGTTTGAATTGACTAGTAGTGTGATAATCTGGGACAATGTTGATTGTATAAATGTTGCAGATACTCCTCAGTCAGTGTGCAAATGGGGCAGATGCTACTCTGGCTACTCTGATTGAGCACACACGTCAAGGCAACAGCATTTCAGTGGAGGGGAGGTCACTCAGGAGGACCCGCCAGACTGTGGCTGGGCTACCAACAGAAGCAAACACATGCAAAGTGCCACCCACACAGACTGGGCTTCTGATAACACAGGACAGCTTGTTGTAGGCAATGATGTGGGTGGAGGAGCAAGAGGTGTGAGGCAGCAATCAACACTTATTCTTGAATTATTGTTATAATTAGTTTGTATTTCTATTGCAGTGACTCATCTCATTAAATAGCATTAAAAGAACTCAACAAATCAAGCGTGAGACTGCTGACATACATTCTGCAACGATAAGAATCTCACAAACCAGCCATCATACATAATACCGTAAAAAGTGGATTAACATCGCTTCACATCATGGAGCCTGTTTATTTTGGAATTAGGTAGATCTGAATCAGTAACTATCTATCTATCTATCTATCTATCTATCTATCTATCTATCTATCTATCTCTCTCTCTCTCTCTCTCTCTCTCTCTCTCTCTCTCTCTCTCTCTCTCTCTCTCTCTCTCTCTCTCTCTATATATATATATACACAGCGGCTGATCTAAGTATTTAACATGTCACCATTTTTCTCATTAAATACATTTCCCAAGGTGCTATTGACATAAAATTTTCACCAGATGTTGGGAACAACCCAAGTAATCCATACATACAAAAAAGTAAAACCCCGTGCCTGCGTGGGTTTCCTCCGGGCACTCCTGTTTCCTCCCCCATCCCAAAAACATGCATTAATTGGAGACTCTAAATTGCCTGTAGGTGTGACTGTGAGTGCGAATGGTTGTTTGTTTGTATGTCCCCTGCGATTGGCTGGCAACCAGTTCAGGGTGTACCCCGCCTCCTGCCCGATGACAGCTGGGATAGGCTCCAGCACGCCCACGACCCTAGTGAGTAGAAGCGGCTCAGAAAATGGATGGATGGATGGATAGTTTGCGATGGTCTTGAGATAGCTCATTGATAACATTTTTACAAATGGGAAATCATATCATGAGCAGCCTGCTCACTGTGACATCACTGACCAATTATCTGTTTTTACTCTATATGACTATGATTTAAAAGAAATGCCCCTTTATTGCTCAGTGACTGTTTTTGTCAATGTCTTTATGTCTCAAAAGTAATCTCTGTCAATTGACTGTCTGTTGTCGTACTAGAGCGGCTCCAACTATCAGAGATGAATTCCTTGTGTTTTTTCGACATACTTAGCAAATAAAGATGATTCTGATTCTGATCTGATTCGAAATGAACAAGAAGTGAAGGATCAATCATTTCCCTCAATAATAGTCTAGCGCGTGGACAGTGCTCATAGGCTTTTTGTGGGTGCTCAAGCACCACTAAATTGAATACAGGCACCCCTAAAATTTGAGCGATATATATATTTTTATTTTTTATTTTTTTCAAACAAACTAGTGTATCACCATTGGTTGAAAAGTAATTTTAACAACAAAAATACAGCAACCCTGCCGCCTCAAAAATGATTTGTTGCACCCAATCCCTCCCACCTCTCAGCACCCCTAATCCTCTGATTGTAGAATTGCCCCTGACAGTATTTATAGCAAATTTTTACACATATTCATGTCCTATCGAATGATACTCTATAAAGAATAAACATATAAAAAGCCCTTAGCTTATGAAAAAAATAATTAAACCTTGTAAAAAAAACATCTCTACAAATTGTTAATTAAGTCAAAAACAAAAGAAGCATAACTAAGACATAAGCTATACAGAAATACTGTAGATTGACATTATAAGAAGTAGCAAAAACTTATATTATTTAAATAAATTAAATGAAAATAAAAACAATGTAAAAGAACTTGGGATGCACTGAATAGCTTAATTAAACAAGAATCTTTGAATCTTGACTGTTTTATTGCTCAAAATTGAGAAAATTATAACATGAATAGCATTGCAAATAATTTACTTTTTGTCCCTTTTCCTCACAGCAACAAATGAGCAGGAAGTGACAAACATTGTCCTCTATCCATTCATCCATCCATCCATCCATCCATTTTCTGAGCCACTTATCCTCACAAGGGTTGCGGGAGTGCTGGAACCTATCCCAGCTATCATCGGGCAGGAGGCGGGGTACACCCTGAACTGGTTGCCAGTGAATCGCAGGGCACATACAAACAAACAACCATCCGCACTCACATTCACACCTACGGGCAATTTAGAGACCTCAATTAACCTACCATGCATGTTTTTGGGATGTGGGAGGAAACCGGAGTGCCCGGAGAAAACCCGCGCAGGCACGGGGAGAACATGCAAACTCCATACAGGCGGGGCCGGGGATTGAACCCCGCTCCTCAGAACTGTGAGGCAGACTGGCTGTAACGATATTAACATCACATTGGTTGAATATTTTAAAACCCTTAAATCAAACAAACTCTATTGCCAAAGCATTCACTCACCTGCCTTGAGTCACATATGATTTTAATTGATATCCCACTCTAAATCCGTTTGGTTTAATATGATGCTGGTCTAACCTAAGCACATTTTTGAGGTCACACACTGATGTTGGACGAGAAGGCCTGGCTCTCAGTCTCCACTCTAATTCATCCCAAAGGTGTTCTATCGGTTTGAGGTCAGGACTCTTTGCATGACAGTCAAGTTTATCCTTCATTACCAAGTCTTTATGGACCTTGCTTTGCGCTCTGGTGCACAGTGTTAAAATATTGGCTCGTTAGTCCCAGTGAAAGAAACTCTGAAGGATTCAGCATACCAAGAGCTTTTGGACAATTCATTGCTCCTAACTTTGCGGGAACATTTTTAGCATGGCCCCTTCGTGTTCCATCATGACTGTGCACCAATGCACAAATCAACATCACTATGTGACCTCACAATTGCGCTTCTGGAAGAATGGTCAAATATTCCCAGAAAAACACTCCTAAACCTCGTGGACAGACCTTCCCACGGGAGTTGAAGCTGTTATAGCTGCAAAGGGTGGACCGATGTCATATTGAACCCTGTGAATTAGGAATGGGATGTCACTTAAATTCATATGTGAGTCAAGGCAGGTGAGCGAATAATCTTGTGTATGTAATTTATCATTCCAGTCTGGTTGTTTTGCAAATAAAATGAACATCGCAAAAGTAATACCAATATACAAAAATGCAATACAGTCCAATCCCTCTGTTGCCTCAATTTAAAAAAATTCTAGAGCAGAGGGTCACCAACCGTTTTGAAACAGAGAGCTACTACTTAAGTAGCTACCTTATGGGCTTACCAGTTTGATACACACTTCTGAAATAATAAATTTGTTCAAAATATTTTGGGGTATATCAAGACATCGTCATTCCATAGCTTGTCTCTACCAATACTATGGTTTGGTCACATGCACAAAGTGACCTTTGAACTACTAGGTTTTTTTTAAATGTCCCACTTCTACCCGGGAACCATCGATCCCACTGCCTGACCATTAAACGGGGGAGGTAGGAGCTTGTAGATACTTCCTCTTAAATTGCTCTTTACTTTACGATCAACATCCCAGTGCATTTTTTTCTGACTTTGTCAAACTAGCCTACGTAATCAATTTGCTCAAATGTAGACCAGGATGGAGGACCAACTCTCCCTGGGAGTGAAAATCAGTGGTTTTAGAATCTTTTGACTCATTCACCTCAGAGATGCGCAGAGTTTTTCAGCAACCATATCGCAGCCAGGACTCTGGCAAAGAGTTGATGACTTTACATCAGGGCTCACAGTCCGCTGCCGATTAAGCCACTGAGTTTAGAATTTTAGCTTTTGAGAGTGGTCGGAATGAGGCTGGTCTTAAGATTGTTTTTGTTGCCGGGCTATCGGAAGAACTCCAAGATCAACTCTCAACTCGAGACGAGCCAGATTCACTTCAGGATAGACAGCCACCTAAGAGAAATACCAAAAATACATAGACTTCCTAGACCTTCCTTTGCCTGTGTTGCCTATACCCGATCGTCCATCCACACAGTGTTGACAACACCCGAAATGCCCCAAGTTCTGGAGGAGGAGCCTATGCAGCTTGGCAAGACTTGTCTCACCTCAGAGGAGTACACCCGGAGGGTTTCTCTGGGCCTATTCAGCTACTGTGGACAATCTGAACACTTCATCCACCAATGAACACTGCAGCCCAAGGCCCAAACTTGTTCCTTGAATAGTGTTTTTTAAAATGAATAATAATAATAATAATAAAAAAACAAATAAAAACCAAACAGTACTTCTGTTCTTAATGTGCAAACAAAAACACACAACACAGTATGACAGGAACGATGGTGAAAGTACTTGAATTCCTTGCAGCTCCGGCTGACTATATGGACAAAATATTTTATTTAATCTAGTCTTATAGTCATGGTCTGTCCCTGCAGTTCCATTGTTGGAGCTCGGGTAGCGGTTTGTGCCCCTCTCGCCCTCTCTCTTTTCCCAGTAATCAGCACAACCTCGGCCGCGCACCTGTTGCCAATCAGGACTCTACTCTGCCTGCATTTAAGCTTGTGAGCTGCAATTTGCAGGCTCCACTGCAAGAGTATTAACATTCTCCCTTGGTACACCGGCTACGCCAGTCCTCGCAACACTTCTGACCTCCGTGTTTTTCCCTTGTCCTCAGTGCTCCTTCCGTGTTCCCCATCGTGTTGACTTCTTCCACCACGCCGCCAAGTCATCCACCTGCTCACGCCACCGCCTGCCGCACGTTCCCTGTCTCGACAACCCGCCAGTACGCCTCAAGGATCTAGCTCCATATCCTCTTCAATAAACCTTTCACCGCAAACCTTTCAGCCTCCGCTTGCATCTGGGTCCATTGAAAATCGAATCGTGATACTTATATTACAAAACAAAATAACTTCTATCTATGACAGTGTGATTGCACAGTGTTTTAACTACAGCGTTCTGATACAAATAATAATTTTCCTAGTAATCCATTTTTACAATGATGTACTGCATTCCAAAACAACCAAAGAAAACATTCATTCCCATTTATGCAGTGTACCTGAATGCACTTTGCGCATACAAGCTGCTGCGACATGCCTACCGAATGTAAACACGAATGGCGGTTGCCAAATACGGCATTCATATCTGACATTTGAAGGCTTGTATATAATGTGTACAGGCGGGTTTTGTAGTGGAAGTCCCTAACAAAACCTGGCACTCTTGAATGAAAATGAACTTTCGCTCAAAAACCATTCTTTGATGCCACGTTCTCAATAACGTTCATCAGACAGAAATACAAGTTCAGTTCATGTTCGCCCCAAAATATGAACAAGTTTATGAACTTCTGTTCATTGAACTCGTTCAGGTACAACACTGTAGCACACCACCGCTGACCGCACAGTCGGTGCTCCGAGTGATTGACAATCATGGTGGATAGAGTAAAGTACCAGATCAATAAGCAGTATTGTTAAAGTCTTAACGATACTCATCCCTATTCACAAGGTTGGATTTGTCCAACAGACATAATCTGTTTATCCAGTCATCCATCCATCCATCCATCCATACATCTACTTCCACTTATCCGAGGTCAGCATCTTAAGCAGGGAAGCCCAGACTTCCCTCTCAAAGTTGCTAAAATGTAAAGATAAAATACAACACACGAATAATACTATTTAAAGCACCCAACAAATTCTTACAGACTAACCTAAAACTACTTTTCACAAAAGAGAGAGCCCATAAATTTAGAGGAGTTGGAGACTTTACATTACCGTATGTCAGAATTAGTCATAAAAGTGTGTCTATATGTGGAGTGAAACTGGAGTGGAACATTCTGCATATCCAACATAAGGAATGTCAAAATAATCATAGATTTAAACTGTTATAGAAAAATATGGTATGGTCAGAGTATATCGAGAAAGGGTCTTAAATTTCACTCCGGTACTCTGTCTTACTAGAGATTGTGTGTGATTTGTTTCCCTACCGTTGTTGCTACATTGTCTATTATCAGAGGTTGGTAGTAACGTACTACATTTGCTCCATTACATTTACTCAAGTAACATTTTCCATAAACTGTACTTGTCAGAGTACTTTAACAGCACCGTACTTTCTACTTTTACTTGAGTATTTATGTGAAGAATGATTGATACTTTTACTCGGGTACAATGATCGACATGCTGTCTGCCACTCTTATTTATTCATTATTGTGTGTGCGCATCTATTTTTAGACTCCATCATCGACTTCTGCATAGGGTGCCTGTTGCGCCAACCAAACAGGCTCACCAATGTCATTTGACTCCAATTCACCAATCAGACGACACAAGGCAGTCATATGACCACACACGTAGCCTTCGTAAGCCAATCAAATGACTCATTTTTCACCAATCAGATGACACAAGGCAGTCACACGACCGCGTACATAGCCTTCGCGAACCAATCAAAATGACTCATTTTTGGGGGGAAAAACAGCCGCGTGACTTTATTTTACTGACTCCAAAAAACAACTGCTTTATCATGCCGCTCCTCAATTGTGACTGCTCAAACTTGGATATTTCAGCTCACTTCAAACTTGAGAAAACACCTTGCGGTAAGTTGCAGATGATTCTATTGTTGTTTTGGCAGTGGATATGGCACAATTAGCGATATCCCTATGGTGTCGCACGCACACACACACACACACACACACAATCAATAAGTCTGTTCAGCAAACAGCTTCTTCATGAAGTCATTTAAGCGAATAAAGCAAATAATGTTTCTATAATGTATGTATTGTTGGTTTTTAGGCAGTTAAAAATTGAAAAGATGAGAAATGTGTGTTGACTCCCATCCATCCATCCATTTTCTACCGCTTATCTGAGGTCGGGTTGCGGGGGCAGTAGTTTTAGCAGGGACGCCCAGACTTCCCTCTCCCCAGCCACTTCCTCCAGCTCTTCCGAGGGGATTCCGAGGCGTTCCCAGGCCAACCGAAGGACGTAGTCTCTCCAGCGTGTCCTGGGTCGTCCCCGGGGTCTCCTCCCGGTGGGACGTGCTTGGAACACCTCACCAGGGAGGCGTCCGGGAGGCATCCGAATCAGATGATGTTGACTCCCATGTATTATTATTATTTTTTATTTTATTTGATGATCATGTTCTGTTTAAAAAAATAAATAAATCAGAAGTTCCTCACAAGTTACTTTTTACTTGAGTAGTTTTTTTTCATTGTGTAATTTCTTCCTCAAGTAAATATTTGGATAAGTACTTTTTACTTTTACTTGAGTCATATTATTCTAAAGTAACAGTACTCTTACTTGAGCACAATATTTGGCTACTCTACCCACCTCTGTCTATTATCCATTGCTGGTATAGTCGTTTTCTACCACTGTTGGTGCATACCACCTATATTTTATCATTGCTGGTTTAACTCACTTTCCTTACCATTACTGGTATGAAATTGTTATTACAATGTAACAGTCTCCATCTGTTGCTGATGGTAATGCCACCATGAAATGGTTTTCTGAGCGCCTTGGTGGGGCCAGCGGACCGCTCTGGGTCCCTCGGTGTGGCCGGGCTGCTCTCGGGTGGACTCCTGGGCTGATCCCGCCTCTCGATTGATTGGGTGGGGTCCTCAGCCTCTGCGGTGCAGGCACAGCAATTACGGGACAATTTTGTCAGTTATTGTGGATGCGAAACGGTGTCAATTTACTTGCATATGTCCGCAGGCACACACCCCTGGGACTTTTTCACCGGGTGTGGGGCCATTCACTTATTGCGACATAACTCATGAATATGCAAATTGCTTGGTCCTATAGACGTTTATAATTTACATAGCCACTCCCACCGCACGTCAGTTGTATAGCAGGGTTCACGACCCTTGTCCTGCATCCTTCCCCTCCTGTCCTTGTCCTGTCCTATCTTGTCCTGTCCTTCCCTCACAGGGTGTAGTACTACTGCCCCATACAACACTCATAGCTAATGTTTCATTGTTCTCGATATGTAATGATTTACTTTTCTCATCTTGTTTACGATTAGTGCTTTGTCTTTTGTCTTCATCTCTCACTCCCCGCTAGAAACTTTGTTCTGTTCGACTGATCGACTCTGATTCTCAAGAAATATCAATTATAATACTAAGAAACCACAGCGGCAGCTTAAAAACTCCACTGTGACACAGTAAAACTGTTACGGCATAAAAGGGAAACAGATCCTCCATTCTGCTTGAACTAACAGCCGAACAGGACAAAAAAAATAAAATACTTTTTCTCATTGCATTATTTAAATCCTTAGTTTTCCGTTAAATATTTTGTTCTGTTTATATAAATGACAAATGGGGGGGTGGGATTCTTCCCACCCCCATTTGTGGGGGCGACCCTTGTGAGGATAAGCAGCTCAGAAAGTGGATGTATGGATATACAACTAATGTAATTGCTTATCTCCTCAGTCTTCAGCTGTGAAATGCCATCCATCCATCCATTTTCTGAGCCGCTTCTCCTTACTAGGGTCGCGGGCGTGCTGGAGCCTATCCCAGCTGTCATCGGGCAGGAGGCGGGGTACACCCTGAACTGGTTGCCAGCCAATCGCAGGGCACATAGAAACTAACAACCATTCGCACTCACAGTCATGCCAATTTAGAGTCTCCAATTAATGCATGTTTTTTGGGATGTGGGAGGAAACCGGAGTGCCCGGAGAAAACCCACGCAGGCACGGGGAGAACATGCAAACTCCACACAGGCGGGGACGGGGATTGAACCCCGCACCTCAGAACTGTGAGGCTGACGCTCTAACCAGTCGGCCACCGTGCCGCCCTGTGAAATGCCATTTCCTGAAATACTGTAAATGAGCAAAAATAATAAAGAAAATCATGTATTGTAGTTGGTTTTCTTCCAATATATTATCCATCCATTTTTTTATATAGCGCTTGTCTTCATCAGAGTCGTAAGGGAGCTGGATTCTATCCCAGCTGAGTTTGGGCAAAAGGCAGACGACATCAGAGCCTGGACTAGATGCCAGTCAACCACAGGACACATACAGTATAGAGGCAGACAACCATTAACACTCGCATTCATACCGTCACTCAGAGGTGGGACCAAGTCGTTGCCTTGCAAGTCTTTACCCTCAAGTCCCGAGTCCAGTCACAAGTCCTATACTTTGAGTTATGAGTCCTCACGAGTCAATTTAACAACAAAGTAATATAATATGGATGTAATATTTATATATTTATTTAATATATTATATAATTATATAGGTGGCACGGTGAACAACTGGTCAGCACATCCGCCTCACAGTTCTGAGGTCCCGGGTTCAAATCTGGCCTCCATGTGTGGAGTTTGCATGTCCTCCACGTACATGTGTGGGTTTTCTAAAACATGAAGGGGAGATTAATTGAAGACTCTAAATTGCCTGTAGGTATGAATGTGAGTGTGAATGGTTGTTTGTTTATATGTGCCCTGTGATTGGCTGGTGACCGGTTGAGGGTGTACCCCGCCTCTCACCCAAAGATAGCTGGGATAGGCTCCAGCACGCCCGTGACCCTCGTGAGGAGAAGCGGAACGGAAGATGAATGAATGAATGAATGAATTGTCGTTTCTGTGCATGTTACCAGTACTTGGTGGAACGTGTACCTTATCTAACTGCCACATTTATTGTTCATTTATGGTGCACTGTGTTTATTTATTTATTGATTGATTTATTATTATTATTTTTTAATGAAACCATTACTTTAGGTAGCGTCTGAAACAGTGACCTCCTGGTCAATTGCTCTGCATGAACATGCCTAACAGGGTGTTAACTGTAAAAGGAGTAAGCTCTATTACAGCATAAGTACGGTGGGACACTTCCACCTGAGTGTTATCCTTTGAGAATATAAATATTATGGTTACATCATTCTGAAAATCCTGTAATAAAATACACTTGTTGAGATATTGAGAGACAACTGCAGGGTGATCTTATCTCAATACTTTGATAAAAAAGGCAAGTCTTTTCAAGCCATTGGACATGAGGCCAAGTGAGGTCATTGCTGTTAAAGTCCAAGTCGAATTGCAAGTCTTGTGTCATCTTGTAAAGACGAGTGTAAAATCATCCAATTCATGACTTTTTCCTTTTGTTGTTGTCAGTGTAAATGTTTTTGCTGCATATGCATCTCAAAGTTGTTAAGTGTGTCGACTCGCAGGGACCTGACTGGCATTTAGGCTGAATATTCCCACAAGCTGATGTGTAATTAATTAGCCTGCTGTTCTCAGACGCAGCATCCTATCAGCCCTCTTCCACCCCTGCCTCACCCCCAATCTCATGAGCTAAAGTGGGGATAATTATTTCCACGGGGAACCTTTCATCTTGCCCACCACAAACTCACAAATTACCCCCGCCCCGAATACACATAAGCACGCCTGCACGTAAGCGCACACACACACACACACGTGTGCGCGCACACACACACACACAGCCTAATCATTGCCGCCCTTTACAGCTTTAAAACTGCTAACTGACAAGGCGTGTTACAACAGCTTCCACCGCCCTCAACCGTTCACATTAATGGTGTCCCCATCTGGGCACAGAGGAAAAACAATACTCAGGTGACGTCTGACATTTTGGCTTTGGAACATCAAACACAGACATAATGGTCCAACTGAGAAACAGAGACTTTAAAGGCCATTATGGTTGAGATTTGACTAGTTCTTAGTTTAGCCTGGATGTCGTCTCTGGAGGAATTGATAGACGGCGGAGTGCTGCAGGGGCCCACCTTCCTCATTAACCTCGTCATGTTCCTCTATACACGTTGGCCAGGGAGTTGGCTAATTTTTTTCCCCCTCAAGGTGATGTCAGAGTTGCCTGAGAAGGTATTATTTCTGCTCTCCAAGGAAGGGGTTCTGACCCGGGTTTGTTCAGGGGGACAGATTAAAGCAAACGAGCAGTGAGACGAGAGGAGAATAAAGGCCAAAGCTTTTTTTTCTCAAGATGACAGCTTTATGCTTAAGCACCATAGGGAGTGAAGTAAATTCAGCGACACTTGTGGTTCTCAGGGCATTTCTATTCCAGTGGCATTAATGTCTTTGTTTCTATTGGTGATTTGGAAGTGAAGTTTGCCAATAACATTTGAATAGTGTTTTGTGTACACAATAACAATTAGGGGGGTGTTTAGCCCTCTGGTCAGTCGGTTCAGAATAATACTGCATCTCACCGTGGTCCAAGAGGTAAGAGGCTTTTGGCAAAGATCTTTCAGTTAAACATAACAAAACTAGCACACACTCTGACACACAAGCCAATCCAAACATTTTGTTATAGTCACATGGTCCAACTTCCCAAACGCGCACTCGTCTTTTTATACAGAGAACCTGAAACTGAGCCATACCAGATAAGCTGGTGTTTACACGGAACAGTTCTACTACCGATACATTGTGTGGCTTAAGTTTAAATGAGCAACTATGGTTGCATGACCTTTAAATGACTATGCTATTGTATATTCTAAAAACTATTAAGCAATAAGCAATACAATAAACGGTTGTTTGCTGCTACCTACAGTATTTGTTTTAGGACAAAATCAAGCTTATTATTATTGTTGTTTTTTTTTAACCACAGACGGGAAAACTCTTATCCATGGACGATGTGGGACATTACAACCACCTACGGGACACGTGCAAACTAATATTGCTTGTCATATCTTGAAGGTCTTCGTTTGGCCTTGTTTTTTAACAGCATGTTGGAACAGCCAGATTGTGTTTCTACATCTCCTGCCGGAGATACTGTCGGAGATCCTTTGAGAGGCTAATTAGAAACTCTCTCTGTTGCCAAGGTCATTTGACTACTACTATCTTGTGACTATAATGTATGCTGCAGTGAGGTGCCCTGAGGCAATTCGACTATGTATTCTGGAAGCTAAGGTGGATGTGACATTTTGCATCACTTGGCACACTGAAGGCCTTCTATAAATAGATTTTCAATATGCCTTATGAACAAATCATTTGTAAATTTCGTCAATCGACCACAGTATGTCAAATGCAAACGTGACAGATGTTATGCTGTGGTACGAGGGTTTCCCAAACCATTTCAGCTCAAGACCCTAATCAGTCTCTAACTTTATAAAATGTTTTGCCACAACATCTACATACAAAGACATAAGTTTACTGCAACTAACATACTGTAGATTAATTAGCTATTTGCTCTCATAAAAGTCGTAAGAAGTCAACTAATAGCGTCATCGCTTGAATTTTCATAATTTGTAGTTCATTTGGGTTTGCAGAATGAGTAAATTTAGGTTTTTGAGGTGTGGTACACAAAATCATCCCCCAGTTTTGCACAAGGGCGAAGAAAGTCTGAATACTGAATACTGAGTTGTCAATACTGAACCCTGCTAGTATGAATGAATGAATTGCTACTAGACGGGTGTTTCCCACAAAATTTGCCGTGCTACTAGCTACAAACTGGTAGTTTTGCCAAACTGTGTATTTTTAGCAGAATCCTTAGAGCCCATTCGCTGAAACAGAGCTGGAGCAATTTCTGCAAAGCTTTGTGGAGCGGTGGTTGCCAAGATATCAGTGTAGGTCCAGTATTGTATTTCACTTTTATTGACGTTCTCTTACAAAATATTAAAAGGTACCAAAATGGCAACTCAAATTAGAATTCACTTTGCTCCAATTCTAAAGTCTCTACACTGGCTCACCGTCTTTAGAATAGATTTTAAAGTTCTGCTACTGGTATATAAATCACTAAATGGTTTAGGTCTTGAATACATGAAAGAAATGCTAATGGGATATAAACCCAATTGGGCTCTGAGATCTACAGACTCAGTTCAAAAAGTGGAGCACAGTGTTCAAAGCAAACATGGTAAAGCAGCATTTAGCTTCTATGGTGCGCACAAATGGAATAAGTTGCCAACGGTCAGTCCAGGTTAAAAACTCTTCTTTTTTCTCATGCTTTTTAGTGCATTTGCACTTTTAAATGATCTTGCTTTCACTTACCCCGTTTTAAATGTTCATACTGGAAGCTGTTTTTTCCCCTTTGTTTTTAAATTCTTTTGATTATGTAAAGCACATTAAGTTACCTTGTGTATGTTTGCTTCATTTAAAAGACAAACTCACAGCTATGGAGTCAAGGCAAGCAGAAAGCATGCTTTCGCATTCTTGCAGTTTCTTTCTCAATGTTAAAAAAAACCCAGTCATTTAAGATTATGCACAAACATGAATTATTTCACTTCTCTCAAGCGGTTTACTAAGACCAAACACAGACACGCATGTACAGACATGGCAAATAAGGCCTTCCACATCCCTGAGGCCCATTTCCTGTTGAACTCTACATTACCTGCCATGTCTGGCAGCCCTTGTTTTCACCTGGCCTCAATTTCACTTAAATCATATGTTGAGACAGAGAGGGCCACTGTTCCACCGACAACGTTTCAATTGCGTAAAATATGACATTTACAGGACCAACCTTCTGAATTTATGTTACTATATTCAAAGACATTTTCAAATTTCACATCCCTGATGGCGTAGTGGTACATTTGCTCGACTTTGGTCCAGCCAGCATGGGTTTAGTTCCCACTCAGTGATGGTGTGAATGTGAGTCTGAATGGTTGCCTGTGTCTATATGTGCCCTGGACTGACTGGCGACCAGCTCAGGCAGTAGTCTGCCTTTTGCCCGAAGTCATCTGGGATAGGCCCCGCGACGCTGAATAGGATAAGAGAATGGAAGGATGAATGGATTTTCAAATTTTGTGGGAAACACCTGTCTATAGTCGTGATACCGCCACATATTAGACCTCAGAGGAATAAGGGAATGGTGACCATAGAATTGGCAATTTAACTTTTAGCAATGAAGGAATGCACACATGTATTTTTTCTCAGGGCTCAGTACAGTGCAACTAAGTAGGCAATAATCATGGGTGTATCTTTGGTCTGGTTCTCAAAGGAGCACCTAAGGTTGTTGTGTGTTGCTCTTTTTTTTTTTTTAGAAGCTACGCACTAGATGATCTTAAAGACTAACAGGATGGGATCTCTTGATCAGCTGATTTGGCGCAGTTCTCTAGGGCAGCGATCCCCAACCTTTTTTTGCACCACTGCACTCAGCCTCTGTCGCTGTTTGCCGAGGAGTTTCTTATGCGGCACACGCTCGCTAAGCTCAACTGATCTGACAAAGGAATAAATCAGTTCATGAAGTTATTCCATTCAGTACGTTCGAATGAGTAATAAATAAATAAATCGTTTTTTTTGTTCAGTCTTCAGGCCCAGTGGTTGGGGACCCATGCTCCTTGGGCACAGGTGATCCGGCCCACCACATCATTTTATGTGGCCCGCAAAAGCAAATCAAAATTGCTCATTTTGTTCTGGTGTAATACCACTGAGATATTTGCAAGCATTTTTTTGTTACCAATCCCACTTTGAAAAGAAATGTAATAGTCGAAAAACAGGTTTTTATAGGCTTCTGATTTCAAAACTGGTTATTCATCAATGTGTTGTGTATCCTGTATGTAATTACATTATATGAGGTAATCTTTCATTTAAATGGGTTCACAGTTGTAGCGGCCCTCCGAGGGAAGTCATAACTACGATGTGGCCCCTGACAAAAATGAGTTTGACACCCCTGTCCTAGGGCGTTGGCAGTGCACAGAATATGCACAAGGGAATCCCTGATATCCACTATCTGGCGTATTTTAAAATTCTACGTTAGCAGTGACTCTGTCACTGCATACGACACAAATTTTGTCCTCCACTCTGCTAAACTACAAGCAGAAAACAGATGCACAAGTGCATCTACAATGTCCTGCGCTGTTCCTTTCACCCCCAGATTAATTAATCCGAGAAATCTGATCTGGCTCATACTCTGAACAGCAAAATGTTTGGTATGCAAATGCACAGTAACACATTTGAATCTGGTTCTCTTTAAATATTTTCAGTGCAATCGCGCACATGTGCAACACTTATGTGCAAACCTGACAATAAATACATAAATAAATAACAATAATAATAATAAGAAGAAGAAGACAAAAAGAGCAATGTACATCTCAAGTATCTGCGTTGTGTTTTATGGTAGATGACTCACCTCTGAAGCGTTAGGTCTGTTCCACGTCGTCACTCTCAGAGCATATTTAACAAAGTTAAGAGTAAATACGCTCTGTCTTGTGTTTTACACTAGATTGTGGCTAACTTGTTTTTAAACTTATATGACAGCGAAGAATGTTGAAAACTAATTTAAAGCATTGACTTTACAATTAATGAAGGCTGACGGTTTACAGTCAAAAGTTCTGGGTTTGAATCTCATCAAATTTAGATGAGTACTACGTAGTAAGTAGTAAAAAGGCCCAGCTCACACGTGACCCTGAACAGGATAAACTGTAGAAAAATGGATGGATGGATGGATTCAAAATTGCCATAGGGTACTGTACATACAGTCTTAATACTTTCTTCACTTCCTATTACAAAAGCCATGCATGACCCAGTTACAGTGAGTTGCAATTATTATTGATTATGATTACGACACAACAAAGGAAGTACAATATAGCCAGTCTGAGGAAAGAGTCAGTTTCAATAAGCGTCAAGATTCACATTCCTACTCATTTGTTGACCGAAGTCATGCAGTTACCTTGAATTGAGTTACATTGGTGTAAACACTCCAAATTGAAGGTTTAAAAAAAGACCAACCCCCTGTGAGATATCCACAGGAAACTGGAAGACTTGTCATTGTGTATTTATGTTTTTGGTTCTCTTATGTTCCCTTCCCCCACTGGCATATGTATCTAAAATTTCAAATTCTGGACCGGAGGCCTTGTAAGAGAACATCTCCAGAAGGCAAGATAAAAGTAGTGATTTTTTTTCACCCTCCCTCTATAATGGTACCCTTTTTCATCCACTACATGTCATTACAGGGAGCTGCATCTAGTTATTTGTGTCTTGCGGCTGCATACATGTGCACAGAAGGAACTCATTTGTATCGGGGGCGTGTCGAGCCAAAATGAGCCACTGATTTCAGATCAGGGAGCTTCCAGGCATCTGAAGAGAATGTCACAGTAAGCTGTACTTGGTGGTGTACCGCAACATAGACAACAATATCTGGTGTCTGGTGTATAAAGGCGTAAAATGACACAGTGTAAGTATTTCTATTTGGAGGGAAGCTAAGGATCTCCAGCCATTGGTGGATTTGACAAAAGCTGTCATTGCAGAAGTTTATGTATTGCTACTTGTCTACTTTTGCCTCAAAAGGTTGTATTTTGTGGTGTGTGTGTGTGTGTGTGTGCGTCAATGCGTGTGCCTGTGCGCGTGTGTGTGCCTGCGTGTTTAATTGTATAAGTGCGTTTGTTGGGACAGGTCACAGTCTTGAGATCTCAACATAAGCCACAAATCTTCATTTGATTTCGATTATTTTTCATTTTCTGTAGTCCCTGTCATTCAGTTGGCCACGGAATCTCAAAGTGTGGTACAAGTACCACTAGTGGTTTGTGAAGTAATCACAGCCTAAGTACTGTTCAGTTGTATTCAACATTTAAATTAAAAACATTTACATTGAATCTTTTCAAACGTCCATCCATCCATGCATCCATTTTCTGAGCCGCTTCTCCTCACTAGGGTCGCGGGCGTGCTGGACCCTATCCCAGCTGTCATCGGGCAGGAGGCGGGGTGCACCCTGAACTTGTTGCCAGCCAATCGCAGGGCACATACAAACAAACAACCATTCGCACACACAGTCACACCTACGGACAATTTAGCGTCTTCAATTAATGCATGTTTTTTGGATGTGGGAGGAAACCGGAGTGCCCGGAGAAAACCCACGCAGGCACGGGGAGAACATGCAAACTCCACACAGGCGGGGCCGGGGATTGAACCCGGGTCCTCAGAACTGTGAGGCTGACGCTCTAACCAGTCGCCCACCGTGCCGCCTTGAATTGAATCATTATTTAAATTACAGTTATTTTAAATTATTATTTTACTGGACCGTGACCCTATTGAGGATAAATGGTACAAAAAAATGGATGAATAGATTGATAAAGTGGAGTGTTAGGGTTCAAACTGCAAAGTGTTACAGTTATTATTTCCTATACTTTTTAGGAATAAAACATCTGTCTCATTTTTTATGTACACTAACGCCTACTCCATTGCTGTATTTTAATGTTGGTTATTATGGTGGTACTTGGAGAGCTAAGTACTTCATATAAAAGGTTTGAGAACCACTGGAAAAGACAATTTCATTTAAACTGACCTTATTATCAGAACCTGATTTTAATGCTACATACAGTGGTACCTTGACTTAGGAGTTTAATTCGTTACCATGCTCGTAACTCAAATCACTCATATCTCAAATAAAATTCCTCCGTTGAAATGAATAGAAATGCCATTAAAATCCTTCGTCTCCCCAAAACACCCCAATTTTTTGGAACATGTTTTTAACAGCAAGAAAAATAACACTGTTGAAAAATATAAACAAAGAACCAAATAAAAGCAACTTAATTAAAATGTAAAGAGATAATCAGCTTTCATGAAGTGTCATTAAGCCAAAAGGCACACACAGAAATGCACACACACGCACGAACACACACGCACACACAAACGTGTTTGACTCTTGAGATGTACTCTTTTCTAAGTTACTGACACAACAGAAGGTAAACCTAATCGAGACAACACATGACAGACAAGTTGCAGTCCATTGGAATGTGTAGGATGGGTGGACCACCGTCTGTAAGACTTGGGGATGGGAGGATAGAAATTGAGTGGTTGGAATGATGCCAGTCATTTTTCGGAGAACCTCTGAGGGTTTGGAGGCCTCAACCTCAATTTTCCATATATTCCAGTTAAAGATACAGTCTATCGCCAGAAAACTGATACATTGTATTGTATGAAAGCAAACCTGTATCAACACACTTGTTGTGGTTCATGACAAAGTACATCTCAACTCATGCCAAGCTATCAACTAGACACACATAAACAATAGACATAATGTGGAAGAAATCTTGGACCCCATTATGATTGTTTTTTTTCTTACCCTGAAGTAATGTCAAATAATATCCCCCTCAACAAACAAAGACTCTATTATTTGTGGCACCAGAATAATGAAGGAATGCTTGCTATACTTGGCATCTCCTGATTTCTGCCCTTGTTGGCTTGACATCTCTCTTGCCTCCTTTCCCTGACTAGATAGTGATGTGGGCTGTGACACCAGCGTATCCTGCCTGCACAGCAAGAATGTAAACAGACGCACATGTTATGTCTAAGCAACCAAGCCTGATTTCATAATCTCTGCTATTATAAACAGCTGTATGAGTTCAACCAAGATGGCCTAAATTTAGTGGGAAAATGTTGCACAGTCAATTCCTCTTTGGAGTTTGGATGTGCTACCTGTGCTTGTGTGGGTACAAAAGCAAGCATGTTAGGTTTATCAAAGACTCCTTAGGTGTGAATGTAAGTGTGAATGGTCATTAGTTTACAGAAGGGTTTGTTTCATTTGTAAACGTTTCGCTCAAATGAACAAACCTTTTTAGTGAACGTATTGAACTAAATCAGTTTATGAAAGGATTCGTTCTTTGAGCTTGGCCGCCGCTGTGAGCGAGTCGGCTGGGAGGGGAAATGGAACTGCTGTAGCGTTCTGTCACTCACTTCTGAATCTTCAGCGAATGACCAATGAGCAGCCAGCATGCAGTTGGGGGCGGGACTTCATGAAACATACTGACATGTGATTTGAGATTTGCCAGTGTTGTCACTCACTCCAGCGAATGACCTATGAGCAAACAGCATCAGGCAGCACTGCGCAGGCAGCGGAGGGATGAACTCAATGTACAACCCCAATCCCAATGAAGTTGGGACGTTGTGTTAAACATAAATAAAAACAGAATACAATGATTTGCAAATCATGTTCAACCTATATTTAATTGAATACACTACAATGACAAAATATTTAATGTTCAAACTGATAAACTTTTAAACGATAAACGTTTTGAGCAAATAATCATTAACTTAGAATTTTATAGCTGCAACACGTTCCAAAAAAGCTGGTACAGGGTCATGTTTACCACTGTGTTACATCACCTTTTCTTTTAACAACATTCAATAAACGTTTGGGAACTGAGGACACTAATTGTTGAAGCTGTGTAGGTGAAATTCTTTCCCATTCTTGCTTGATGTACAGCTTCAGCTGTTCAACAGTCCGAGGTCTCCTTTGTCGTATTTTATGCTTCATAATGCGCCACACATTTTCAATGGGAGACAGGTCTGGACTGCAGGCAGGCCAGTCTAGTACCCGCACTCTTTGACTACGAAGCCACGCTGTTGTAACACGTGCGGAATGTGGTTTGGCATTGTCTTGCTGAAATAAGTAGGGGCGTCCATGAAAACCTGTATGTACCTTTCAGCATTAATGGTGCCTTCACAGATGTGTAAGTTACCCATGCCATTGGCACTAACACAGCCCCATACCATCACAGATGCTGGCTTTTGAACTTTGCGTCCATAGCAGTCCGGATCGTTCTTTGGCCCGGAGGACACGACGTCCACAATTTTCAAAAACAATTTGAAATGTGGACTCGTCGGACCACAGAACACTTTTCCACTTTGCATCAGTCACTAGTGGAGTGATTTCTGAGTGTTATTTTGGCGGAATTGTATTGTAAACGGCAAGGGGAAAATGGATGACGCTCTAATTAACATGCAGTTTCTCTTTATCCCAAAATCTCTGCTTAGCCTGAAATATACCTCAAAGTGGTTTCGGTAAAATGATAGCTCACAAACAAGTCATTACAATGGGATGAATCCATATCCTTTTTTTCTCTGCAGCTCGTCTCCTCCTCCTTAAAATGAGCAACACCAGGGCTTTCTTTTGTGAAAAAAACCTGGTTGGCTGCTACATCCAAATATGGGATAGTTTCATCCCCCTTGCTGTCTACATTGGGCTTTGACGCGGGGGCCTTTCACAATGAGCAAGTGCAGTGTCAAAATGCCTTAATACTGAGATCACCAAAACAGACCCCCTTCAATGCCGTGGCTGCACCTAGAAATTCTGGCAGTGACAAAGGGCAGCCTTGGCATAGTCCAACGCTCACTGGAAAATAATCCGACTTACTGCCAGCTATGCGGTCCAAACTATGACACCAATTGTACACGGACAAAACAGCCCATATTAGGGGGTCCGGTACACCATATACCCGGAGAATCCCACCGCAACACCTCCCAAGGGACACGTTCGAACGCCTTCTCCAAGTCCACAAAGCACAAGACTGGTTGGGCGAACTCCCATGCACACTCGAGGACACTGCTGAGGGTGTAGAACTGATCCACTGTTCTACGGCCAGCATGGAAACCACACTGCTCCCCCTCAATCAACGAAAACCACACTGCTCCTCCTGAATCTGAGATTCGACTTCCCGACGGACCCTCCTCTCCAGAACCCCTGAATAGCTCTTACCAGGGAGACTGGGGACTGTGATCCCCCTGTAGTTGGAACACACTCTCCAGTCCCCCTTCTTAAAAAGGGGGACCACCACCCCAGTCTGCCAATCCAGAGGTGCCATCCCCAATGTCCAAGCAATGTTGCAGAGGCGTGTCAGTCAGGACAGCCCACAACATCCAGAGCCTTTGGGAACTCCAGGTGGATCTCATCCACCCCCGCAGCCCTACCACCGTGGCGCTTTTTTTTTTTTTTTTTACCACCTCTGTGACCTCAAACCCTGAGATAGAAGAGCCCTCTTCAGAGCCCCTAGATTCCGGCTTTGTATATATGGGCTCACTCACTCACACACACTACCTTTTTTTTTAGCTCTAGATTTGATGATACAGTATATATATTGAACTACTCTGTAAGTGTACTGACCCAACTCAGGAAAATTCATTGTAATAAATAACAAAAAAAACAGGAAGGAGTTTTGAACATAATATTAGCAAATACATGAAGTATAGCCACATGACATTTATGCTAATAGAATGTTAACACTAAGCAAATTACAGATTAATATGCAGGACGCTTATAATATTTTCATGTAATTGTAAGGTTCATTCATATATTTTATTTCCTGGGGATGCAATTAGCACCAATTTGGTGGAATGGCCATATAAGCTTTAACATAGTATGGGGGGTGGCTCTGTTTGAGCACATGGTAAAGAATACATTTACATCATTATTTATTATTTTAGTGTGTGTGTTAATGTAGGCCACTGTCCATACATTTGGTGGTTACGTCACATGCGTGACTCCGCTCTTCTACAAACGACACTATTGATTTATGACTTCGTTAAGTGCAACTAGTGTGCAAAAAGCGTGCTTGTCACGAAATAATTCACATCTGTTAAACTTCTATTTGAAGTTTAGTCGTTTGAATGCGTCAAAATTGCTGACCTGTCTGTCGTTTTCTCAACTCTTTGACGATGCCGTTCAGCGAGGCGGCTTTATATACATATATATACAGTATATATATCAGGCTTTGCAGACTTATTTAGAAGCCTCTTTCGGCTTGCCCTGAGTGGTCCATCCATCCATCCATTCTCTGAGCCGCCTCTCCTCACCAGGGTCGCGGGCGTGCTGGAGCCCATCCCAGCTGCCATCGGGCAGGAGGCGGGGTACACCCTGAACTGGTTGCCAGCCAATCGCAGGGCACATCGAAACAAACAACCATTCGCACTCACAGTCATGCCTACGGGAAATTTAGAGTCTCCAATTAATGCATATTTTTGGGATGTGGGAGGAAACCGGAGTGCCCGGAGAAAACCCACGCAGGCACGGGGAGAACATGCAAACTCCACACAGGCGGGGACGGGGATTGAACCCCGCACCTCAGAACTGTGAGGCTGACGCTCTAACCAGTCGGCCACCGTGCCGCCGCCCTGAGTGGTGTGTAAGCAAAATGTTTTCACATCGTGTTTCGTAGTCTGAAAGCCTGCACAGGTTTAGGGGACAAAGACACCGGTCCTTCTACGCGCTGCAGAGGGTAAATATAATCAGCGCAAGACACACACACATGGAGATGCAAACACACACATGGACAATTCTGCCAGTCGGGGACCTGGCAGTCATAGTAATGGGGGGGGGGGGGACATGGGTTTTCATTAGCCTCATGGCGGTGCTCTTGAGGTCGGGCCCCTCGAGCTCGATGGCTGCTTGGCATGGGGGCTGCTGCTCCCCCCCCCCCCCCCCCCCCCCACACACACTTTATCGTTCCCCTGTCGGGCACCCCTATCCGCCCTCCTTTTTAAAAATGTTTTAAACCTGTCCTGTTCAGCTGCATGGCCTTGCAGAATGGTGGATCTGTATACAACAGTTAGCTGTGCAACAGGGGAGTTTGAAATACTTTTCTGCTTATTTTTAATTGTTTTAATTATTCTGATGTTTATTGAAAATGTACCTGCACAGAAAAGGGTTTCAGGGGACAGGACAGACAGAGGGACAGATTGGACAAGGGGACTAGGGGCGAGAACCACAGCAGAACAATAGTTAGACAGTCTAGATATTTGAACACAAGTAACATTACAACATTAATTTGTAGATGATGGGGGGGAGACCCGGTGAGGATATGCAATAACTAACCAAGAGAACAAGACGAGAGGGCAGAAAAGAGCAGGACAGGATGTGGGGAAAATGAACAAGGCAGTGCTAGTGACGAGTGGTGCGGTGGGATTCTTTTTTAGTGTCTAAACACCTGAAAGAACCTGTGAGTGTATATGTCAGTATAACCTGTGTTGTTTTTAGTGAGCCCAGCACAATTAATTAAAGCCTATAGTTTGTATATCGAACTTATTAGTGAATGAACACCATATCACATGCATGTTAGTCAATTGGTGGACGGAGTTGCTGAAACGGCATGCGTGGGGTCGTGGGGGTTGGCTGGTGGGGTGGCATTGTGTCTCTGCGGCCTCCTCCGGGTGGCCGGTTTTCCTGGATGGGGCCGGTGGACCGCGCTGGGTCCTCGGTGTGGAACGTGTCCTGTCCACCGGGCTGCTATCGGGTGGACCCCTGGGCCCGACCCCGCCTCTCGATTGATTGCGGACACTTCTGTCAGTCATTGTGCATGTGAAGCGGTGTCAATTCATTTGCATGTGTCCGCAGACACACACCCCAGGGACTTATTCGCTGGTTGTGGGGTCACTCACTTATTGCGAGAAATAACTCATGAATAAGTGAATTGCTTGGGTATCCCCTCACTCACACTCTGGTCCTATAGACGTTTATAATATACATAGCCACTCCCACCACACTTCAGTTGTACAGCCGGGTTCACGACCCTTGTCCTGCATGCTTCCCCTCCTGTGCTTCCCTCACAGGGTGGAGCACTACTGCCCCATTTACACTCAAGTCACGGGGGCTTAATGATAACACTGGTCAACAACAAATTTAGAGTCTAAGATTTTTTTTAGCTGATTTAAGACAATTTTGATGTGCTGAATCCAAGTATCACATTGAGTTTGCTCTATCAGGTCAACTTTTTGAACTATGGCCACATGTTTTTTTACATTTTTGTTTACATGTAAAGATATTTTCGCTTTATATCAGGGGTTCTCAACCTGGAGGTGCGCACACCTAGGGGGGTGTGAGTCCTTCGCTGAAAGAAATGAAATACACTAACAGTCAGAAGGTTGTGGGGATTCGTCGGCCTTCAAATCAATCAATATCAACTTATCATAGACCTGACCTGAACAAAAGCAACAGATTTCCTTTTCGGATTCAGCGATGCAAAATTGTCCTAAATCAGTTGAAAAAACATAAACAACTTACAATTTTTTTTTTGCAACCCACTGTAATCCATGTCATCATTAAAATAACACCCATTCTTGATTTAAGTCTAAGATGATACTTGCAATGAATAGCAACTTTGGTACTTACTGAGATATTTTTCAGAGTAAAGTCTCAATGTCCTTTCTTGAGTCTAATCTTTTATCTCTTTTCTTTTCAAGGTAATTATTAGTGCAGTCACAGTATTGTGATTCATTAATGAAGCTTTCATCTCAGGCTCTCTGCAGTGCCCAAACCCATGCCAGCCTCCCCATTTTAATTAGCTCTGGCTGCATTGGATCGCGTTAAGGCCCCTCAAGAAGTAAGAAAGTGATCTGAAGCAAAGGAAAAGGGGAATAGGCAGCAGGGCAATTCTCAAAGTCTTTGATAGATCACTCCTCATATTACACTTATTCAAACAGACTTTCAATGAAAATGTAATTTTGTGGGTATCTTCCAAACTGTGCGGATAGTGACTGATAATAAAGGACAAGAGGTAAATGTCCCAAGTAGATTGACTAATCTTGTCTTCTTTCAGCAGTTATCTGGTTGTGATTGGCACTTTTGACATCATGTGATATTCCCGCCACATTTTGATTTGATTTAGTTCCATTCATCCATCCATTTACACCCCAGACTGGTCACCAGTCAATCGTAGGGCACATTTGCCCAAGCAATCATTCACACTCTAATTCACACCTCTGCGCAAATGTAGTCTTCAGTTAACCTAATTAGTAAACCCAACTTGGATTGGACCACTGCAAAAAATAAAATAAAGACACTTGATGACTCACACCTTCACATTGAGCGATTTGAAATATGGATGCCCTGCAATGGCTGTATAGGCTTTTGAGGCTGCACATGCAATATACTGTCCAGTACTTCATCACTTTTATTAAATCATAAAAAGATAGAGTAACAGTTAAGGAATAAGCTAGTTGCTACAGAGAGAGGACTTGGACGAGAAGGAAAGAGAAGGGCGGGGATATTGAGAGGCTCAACTCGCTTCCATTGATTTGAAAGTACCCGGCGGTGCAGTACGTACATCGCTTACATACATTTTGGTGACAGACTGCAAGTTTCGCTAGCTTACCCAAAGGTGCATATGAAATTATAAATCTTGTTAAGTGTTGTTATAAAACACAATATGTATACTTTATAAACTGTATGCGTATGGCTTGGTGGCAGCGCATCGGGCGACCGGGTTTCGTTATCTTAAAAACCAGAAATGTATTTTTGGCTTTTGTGAAAGCTTATGTGCATTTTGATTGGTTGCAATCTGCGACGTGGTTACATCGAACAAAACCATCAAAATCTTGAAAACTGCTTGCTGAACCACGCGCACTGCGTGAGAGTTCAGTCGGGTTCGGCTGCATCACTCGGTGTGCGCCAGACTTAAGAGACCGATCCACCCGTGATTTCACCATGGCAAGAAACATGCTGTTAAAATGTCTATAATTATTGATCCTTAGGGTATTTTGATGAAATCATGCAACAGACATATTTAGACACCTGTGAACTTTGTTTGTTTGCTTTTTTAAGATAGCATATCTCCTTTTATATGTTGAGAAAACCATAGTTTATATCAACCACACTTTTGGGTCAATATTGTGAAAACTGTAACCTAAAACTGCCATATTTTTTCTTGTCTTTTTTTATTAGATCAAAAGAAACATTTTCTACAACCAAACTACCTTGCCAGCTGCAAAGCATTGACTGTTCATGGAGATGTGACGACTTTGCTTGATGAAATGAAAGTAATCCCTGGTAAATCGACGCAACATTGTGCTGAATCACTCAGTAATAAAAGTAAAACTGAAGCTGCAGATGTGACCAGCTGTTATTAGTAGTCCTGTGTCAAATGTTGACCATTTTCTATGTTGTATAGCACCCAAAGACTTCTTTCTATTGGAACAAGGTCCATTTACAACAATGATTTCACAAGACAATGAGGAAACATTTGGCGATTAAGCACTATTGTTTTAAAGAGTGACTCAATGTGTCTGACTTGGCTGGCTGTTATATGGCTGTGAGTATAATCTTTGGCTTCGTCTTTCAGAGACCACAATTGTAAGAAACAAGCACAGCCATTATGAGAGTACATCAACATGTTGTTTTCATTTCCTGATCTGACTACAACAGTTGTTACTGGAGTACAGATGGCAAGTATTGAACCTGATTGCTCTCTAGCCTACTAAAGGTTCTTTAGCCTCAGGCTCATGTGCTTTTCATGAATCTATGATGCAGTGCTGACTGGGAGAGATGTACACAGCTTTTGGATGACTTGCACTCACACTCACACACGTACACAGACACATACACATTTTAGCATATTACTGGGGAAATCTGCTGGTAGGGTACACGCTGTCATACTCACAATGTTAAAATATAAGCCTTATGTCTTAGAAAAGTTGGAAAAAATATATTAGTGTCTTGCTTGATCCAATGGAAAAAGACACAATGTGTTGGTTAAATATTGAGATCTCCACATAATGTCTGTCATTGGCTGGCGACCGGTCCGGGGTGTACCCAGCTGTCCCTCCCCCAGTGTCATCTGGGATAGGCTCCATTTCGACCACCACCATCTTTCTATGGTATGTATATCAGGTTTTATTTGTAGTCACTATCCATCCATCCATCCATCCATCCATCCATTTTCTGTACCGCTTTATCCTCACAAGGGTCGCGGGAAAGGAGAAGCCGTAGGGAAAATGGATGGATGAATTGCCAACAAAAGTGTCAAGCATGAAAAAACTGTATGGCTAAATAATTGTATTCATAAATTTATTGACCTTAAAAATATGCACATTTCAATGTGTGGAAAGTTGTTGTTGCATGTCGTTGACTGCAGTTCACCGGAAGACATGAAAATGCATAAGTTCTGACAGTGACATTACTCTTCTTCTTCTTCTTTTCCTTTCGGCTTGTCCCTTTAGGGGTCGCAACAGCGCGTCACCCTTTTCCATGTAAGCCTATCTCCTGCATCCTCCTCTCGAACACCAACTGCCCTCATGTCTTCCCTCACGACATCCATCAACCTTCTCTTTGGTCTTCCTCTAGCTCTCTTGCCTGGCAGCTCCATCCTCATCATCCTTCTACCAATATACTCACTATTTCTCCTCTGGACGTGTCCAAACCATCGAAGTCTGCTCTCTCTAACTTTGTCTCCAAAACATCGAACCTTGGCTGTCTCTCTGAAGAGCTCATTTCTAATTTGATCCAACCTGGTCACTGTCCCATCACTTCTTCATCACCCCTATTTCCTTCACCAACATGTCCAATACAATCTGCACCAATCACGACAATCTCTCTGACTGGGATGCTCAGAATTACTTTGTCTAGCTCCTTCCAGAATTTCTCTTTCACCTCTAGGTCACATCCTACCTGTGGGGCATAGCCGCTAATCACATTATACATAAAACCCTCAATTTCAAGTTTCAGCCTCATCACTCGATCTGATACTCTTTTCCCCTCCAAGACATTCTTAGCCAACTCTTCTTTTAAAATAACCCCGACTCCATTTCTCTTCCCATCTACACCATGGTAAAATAATTGAAACCCTGCCCCTAAACTTCTAGCCTTACTGCCTTTCCACCTGGTCTCCTGGACACACAATATATCAACCTTTCTCCTAATCATCATGTCAACCAACTCCAGATTTTCCTGTCATAGGCCCAACATTGAATTCTAGGCTCTGTGCTTTCCCCTTCTCATTCTGCCGAAGAACCCGCTTTCCACCTCTCCTTCGTCTTCGACCCAGAGTAGCTGAATTTTTTCACAGGCGCCATGAAGCTTAACGGTGCCTGGGGAGGACGTTGTTAACCCGGGCCACGACAGATCCGGTATGGAATTCTTTAGATGAACGCTCATATTTGTTTGGTAAAGTTTTAAGCCGGATGCCCTTCCTGACGCAACACTCTGCATTTATCCGGGCTTGGGACCGCCCTACAGTTTGCACTGGCCTGTGCCCCCCATAGGGCTGCATTTGACAGTGAGATTACTCTAAGACCACCTAAAACAATTAAAATGTACCTCTTCAACATAAAGTGATGAGCATGGAAAGATTTACAGCGCAAAATAACAGTAAGAGGACTTGTTTGTGCTGTTTTATAAAATACTTTGTTGCGAAACTGTTGATCTCAGCAGTTTCTCAGCAAAAAATTTCAAACATAAGACAACCTCTGTTACAGTATATACTGTACATGGGTATATGTCTCAGTTCTACATCAATCAGCAGGATGTGTGAAATGCGCTGCTTCTCTATATCTCTCTTTTATACACCTAGACATACATCTTCAACATCCATTTCAACTAACTATCCTATATATGTTTGTCGGGGTAGGCCCCACGACAGGATCCCACCGGGACTCCAGACAACACATCTGGATAGGGGAGCCCTTACAGCAATCCCCAACATGTTCCTCCAGACCCCTATTAAACATCTCATCCCTACATTAGAGAGAGTCTACACTTCCTTACATCTGCCAGCTGCTACACAAAAGCTGACAAAGTCAGTAAACCAGAATAAAATCAACACGGAATGTCAAATTGACATATTTGTAGCAGTTTACCAGCCTTATTTGTACTGTATGTGTAATATGGTGTTGGAAATGTAAGTGTATAAGTGAGCACATTTTTGAAAAATAATCTTCAATTTCGTGTTTTTGATTGCTGCCATTATTTACCACGCCATTCAATTACGTTGCTGATATTTATCTTGACTTGCTGTCTACCAACTCGTTTAAAAAAGACTGAATTGCCCCAAACAGTAAAAAGATGGTTGCGCACGCCAAAGATGAACCATTATCTGTTGTTCTCTTTGTTAAATGCAAAAACTTGCCCTGCAATTTTGGAGCTTCTGAATGATCAAAGGCCTGACTTGGAGTCAGTCACAAGGAGGTCCTGTTATATCACAAATCAATGAAAACCTAACTCTTGAACACTTTACACACTTGTAGAATACAGAGTATAGATGCAGACAAACACAGTAACTGTATTTTACTGACCAATTCCTAAATTGAATATTCTGGTTTTGGCCCTTATCAAGGAAGCCTGTTGAGTGAAACATTCCTCAAGTTAAGTCATCACCACAGTCTCACCCAACACCCACCAAAGCAGTCCTGAAGCCTGGACAGTAACAATAATAATAATTCTAAACTTGAGTCTCCTACTTGCTGTTGTGAGGGATTATGGATGCACTATGTGTAAAATAAAGCTATGCCACGATTTCCAGTTTCAATGGAGGCCAGGAATCAGTGAAAAGCTGCGATCAGAATGGAGGTGCGACATGAACCTTGCAAGTACAGCTGGGGCTCCTGAGGGCCAAGGAAACATATTTAGCAAGCGCTGCACCTAGAAAAAGTTTTGATGCAGAGCTTCTCTCCTAGCCACATACAGTAGGCTTTCTTCCTATTTTTCCCTTCTTCGACTCATATTTCTTCTACTGCTCCTTACTTTCCTTCCCACCACCCCATCTAACCATTCTTGACTTCAAAGTAATATTTATGCTAAAACTGGTGTTTCTCCTGTTCCTGAGGGCACGCGTTCTTTTTTGGAATACATACATCTATAATTCTACAAAAGTCAAAAGAATAGGAAACAAGAAAAAAGCTAAAGTACTTTTTACTGTATCATCCGCCCTTTTCTAGTTTGATGCCTAATTATGACATCAAGTTGAGAGCTCAATGTTTGGCAGACAGTAAAATTGACCATGAATGTAAACCCCCCCCCCCCCCCCCCCCCAAAAAAAAAAAAAACACACAAGAGTCCTACTTTTGTTTACAAGCATATCACTGGCCCCTCTTTGGTGAAATAAACAGAAGGTGCGGCAACCATCAGCTCAACAAAAAAACAAAATTCCTCACACAGGTCAAATGTGGTGCGCTGATGTCTCGAGTGAAATGATGATTTCAAGTACCAGCCCGTGTAAATTTCTGTAAAAGGGTAAGTTAAGACAGCCTGGTGGTGCAATTTCAGAACTGTTTCAATTCATCGCATCCAAATCCAAGCATCAGACAATAACATTCTCCTCCGCCTGTGGGACGAGAAAACATTCTACAGCCTTGCACTAAAATGAAAATAAGCATACGTTTTTCAACTTCTGAAAGTATAATTTATTTCTGTGTCTATGTGGTGCTTTGCATTATGGTGATGAAGCACTGGAGGTCACCCAGCTTAGCATCAATTTTATTTAGTGCCGCATCAATGGTTCTCAGTTTGTCTCCATCTTGATTCCTTGACTCTCTCCCTCTCTCCGCCTGCTCTCTTCCTGTCTGTGCAGCTGGAATCCTCTCATTTCTAATTCCCCCCTCTTTCCTCTGTGTGCTGGAACCCCATCCAACTATTTAACCACAACCCTGAAACAAACCAACATCTGTTTGGAGAATGGCCCAGTCCCGGCCTTTGCCTTCCTGCTGCGAGCATACCAGCCACTGTAGGCTTAACCCTCCATTGGCCAAATGCAGGGCTGGTATTTGAGCATAAACTCAGCAAAACATTCCAGATATTAACCGGAGATGCATTTGTGTACTCCATTTTACATTTATGACTCACGTTTGAAAGAGGATTCCAGACTCTGCCTATAATTGTTTCATTGTTTGAGTAGTTATTTTTCTTGTTACTCATTATGCTTAAATTGAGAGGAGACTTCTTAAAGTCAAAGCAGTAATCATCTGCACACTTACAAACCTTATGTTTGAAGTGTAAAACTGACAATAACTTTAAAAAGAAAAAATGCCGCACTTGTGCATTGGGACAGCACAAGTGCGATGGCATTGTGATGTGAAATACGATCACCTACAGAATTGGAGTGGAATAGTTTCACCGGCATGCCATGATTTTTCAATTTAACCAGTCAGTGGGATATGTTTGAGATTCTGGACCTTGACACAGCTCTTTGCTCTGCTTGAGTGCCTTTCTGGCAAGATGAAGTAGGTCATTATTTATGAACGCAGCCGTATCCTTATAGTGATGTGCGATACTGGATACTTTACTATCATCCGATATGAAGGAAAATACAAGGCCAGTATCGCCGATACCCATACTTTTAAAAAATTAAGGAATACATGCTTCAACAAATTGCTAAATCTCAATTCATTTTCATGACCTTTAAGTATTTTTGTGATGTTTCCATTTTCATTGTTAAATAGTTAAAAGCCAGGACTCTGAGGACTCTGAGGGCAAAGATTATTGGTAAATCAAAAATATTTTATTACCCCCCCCCCCCCCCCCCCAAAAAAAATGTAACAGTAACAAAATATTTTTCTCCATACATTGTCATGTCTGGATTTTTTCCTTCAATAAACAAAGTGATGACTGGAAAAAAATTTAAAACAAATTATTTTTTCTTTTCTTTTTCTTTTTTCCAGGTACTGTTCAGAAACGTCCATACAAAAAAAGAAATTAAAAAATTCTCCCTTGATTGCACTTCTTTTCTGGATTTTTTACTTAAAATAAACAAATTGTTCAAAAGGATCACTTCACAACAAATTTTATAAAACATTTAGAACCAATTCATTTTTCAGAGAGGAAGAGGAATGCCATGTCGTGTTTGTGTGCGCTGGTGGGCGGGCAGACGCGAGCCGGCGTCTTGCTTGCTTGGTTGCTTTGCGCTGCTAAGTCACATAACGGCACAACATCGAAACACAAGAGGGGGGAGGAGGAGCAAAGTGGGCCTGCTCCGCGCTGAGATAGAAATGTCATGTCCGGCGACCCGGCTGTTGCCTGTTTGATGAAACCACAGCAGTGCATACAAGTGCAAAACTGAAACTACTGCATCAATCTCATCACCCTAGTATTAATCCGATACCGATACTGACTTGATATTGCTACTGTTGATATTTGCATCACTATATCCCTAGTTATAGCGGGTTATGTAAAATTAGGTTTGAAGTAACGGAATTGGAAGTGTTAGTGGAAGAAACAAAGAAACATACAGTATTACTGTCTGAGTTACAGAAAAAAAATCCATCCATGTGCTATATTTCTCTATTGCTCCAATAATTTGGTGGAACCCAGTAAAAGCATAAAAGCCATGTTTTGTTTGATTTAACTCACCTGAGTGAGCAGCAATTGGCTGGATCTGCCCATCATGTATAACATTGCATTTAAAACTTGGGACAGCACACATGAAAACTGCTCTGGGAAAGACCGGCACCATTGTCAGAGTTCGCTCTAATGCCTCAGGTGTAAGGAAATGCAGAGTTGAAAGGATTTTTGTCAGAGGTCATATGGCACGTCTCCTTTTTGTGACTGGCTCCAAGGCTGCTCTTAGATCATTTAGAAGCTCCAAAATTGCACCGCTGAATATAAGATACATCACGATAATTTTTGTTTCTGGCATTTACATACAGTATGTTTACAAGACTGGAAAAGATGGATTCTCCCTGTTGCATCTCATTTTGTCTATGCCGCCTCCTCGCCACAATAACCAGAGATCACAGACTTCCTGATGGACCAGAAGCAGCATGTGTGGGTGAGGAAGACTGTCTCGGACACTCAGACTATCAGCACCGGATCCCTTCAAGACTGCGTAATTTCCCCCTGGCTCTTCTTCCTTTACACCAACTGCTGCAACTCCAGCCATCAGTCCGTAAAACTGATCAGGTTTACAGACAACAGCACCCTCATCAGGCTTATCTCTGACAGTGATGAGTTTGCCTCCAGGAGAGAGGTGCGTGCTGCTCAGAAGGTGATTGGCTGTAGGCTCCCATCCAGAACATACACGTGTACTGGACCTGCGGGCGGGCGGGTCAGATTACAGCTGACCCTACTCACCCTGGACACAGCCTGTTCCACGCTCTCCCCTCAGGCAGGAGCCTGCAGTCCATATTGATCAGAACCTCCGACCACATGAACAGCTTCTTTCTCTTGGCCATCAGACTCATCAGCACTAAATAAGATCACCCGTTAAAACGTCACACCTACGCCTGATGCTTATTGCAGACAATGTATGCTTTTTGCACATAGTTTATTTTCTTTCTTCTTAGTCTATATATATTTATATTTGTATTATTACCATCTATGTTTCATGTTGCACCATCGGAATGAGAACTATTCCTAGTTGTGAATGTACATTTAACTGACAATGGCAATAAATGTTTTTCTGATCACCTGCAAAAAAGAAAATCTCAGGTTGAATAACTCAGTCTGTAACTATTCCTCCCTGTATTTGAACCATTCAGGTAGAAACACACAAAATAAACTGTGTGGCTACTTTGCCTCCATAGCAAACACAAATTCTGGGTGTGCCAGGTTAGTAGCTCAGCTTCTACATTTGTTTGCATGAGCATTCAAGTTAGCTCCCATTTTTGCACATGCAAATCTCTAGCAAACCAGGCCCTCAGCGAGAGAGCGTGTCTCTCTCTCTCTCTCACTCTCTCTCTCACTCTCTCTCTCTCTCTTTTCTCACTCTCTCACTGACATTCAACATTAAGGGTTCAAACAGGTATGCAATGGTGGGGATTGTAGGTCCATTAAACAAGGCTTAGCTTTAAAAGAGTTGTAGGCGATGAGTGTGAGATGCACAATGCTTCCCATCACTCTAAGAAACATCTCCAAGTTATGCCTCAGCCAATTGGGCTTATGCCACAGACAGGGTGGGACATCCGGCTAAAATCACATCCAGCCAAACTATTTCTAGTTGGTGTCATCTCTACAGCATTCTGTTAGATTTTTAGAAACGCTTTCAGCTAGTCAAGGCAACGACGTTCTTCCAAAGGAAATTGAATAAGCGATCAAGATCAGCGATCAAGATCAGCGATCTAGAAGCACTACTGCAGAGCATCTATGTGCCTGTCTACAAAACAATTTTGGACCTTCTGAACGATCAAAAGCACTGACTTTGGTCACAAGGAGTCATGCCACCTATGAAAAAATTCCTTTTAATTTTGCATTTACACTGAAAAAAAAGTCATTTGAATTTACTTAATTCGAACCTGTAAACTACCACATGAAAATGTATTGTTTTTTAGGAACAAAGGGGAAAATTAGGCGGTTTACTACATTTTAAACATATGCAAATGAAAATTATGTAATTGTTTGTTTTAAAATGGTACGTGCATTTCTGGGTGTGTTGTCCCAAAATTTATCTGTTGGGATGTTTCGTGGGCAAACCCATCACAACAGAGATCCCAAGCTAAGCTGCGGTCCTCCTCGCTATCCCTAATAAAGTGGCCTTCCCTACGGCTACATATGGCTCAATAATCCCAGGAGCTCTTGCTGCTTCTCTGAAGGACTACTTGATGTCATGACAAAAGAGTGAAAAAACAGAGAATGTTTTGTTGATGTAATACATGTTTTGACACATCCACAGCAATCACGGCCCGTCACGTTCGCCCATCCCGTCATCCCGCATTGTTTCACCACCATCTCGTTTTGTCTACGGTGGCGTGAAACAAGGCTGCCATGGCTGGCGGGAACATAGCATAAATGTAGCTTGAGCTCTCCTTGTGTCCTACTGCTCCTATGTTTGAATTTAGTCTGTTTGCCAGTCAATTCATCAGAACCAGAATGTTGCTGAATCTGCAACCATCAAACCTCTCCACTGGCCACAACTCAGATGGGCCTATTCATAGGTCAATGTGAACAAACATCACCCTTTCATATCTCACATAGACTCGCTGGCACATTCCCCCCCCACCCCCCCATCTTCTACTAAACTAGAGCTCACTGACCAAACCAGAGAAAAAAGAGCAGTGAGCTGGCAGGCCATCAACTTATCAAACAAAGCAAAACCAAGAATTCTTTCTGGATGTTTATTCATTAGTGACAGACAGACATTGAACAAACATGCACACACAAATGGTCTTGACCGTGTTCATTTTACAAAAATGTAATTGTCATCTTTGTTTTGCTCTGACAACAAAGAATGGTAATAGCATGTCTCTGGTATGTATGCCCTACTTACACATTTACTGTAGTCCCTAAACATGGTATTTAATCACCAAAAGGGCATCTTTTGTTGTGGTATAGTTTAATGGCAGCATGCTGGTCTAGTGGTTTCCACACATCTGCTTCACATTGAAATGTCCTGGGTTCAAATCTTGGCTATGGCCCTCTGGTGTGTACTTTACATGTTCACCCCATGCTTGTACTTCAGCTTCCTTCCATATTCTGAAAACATGCATGTAAACAAACATACATGTTTTTAGAATTCACTGAAGACAAAATTGTCAGTAGGTGTCAAGTGAGTTTGAATGGTTGGTTTTCTGTGATTGAGTTGCGACCATTCCATGGTGTACCTCCACTCTTGCCTTAAAAGTCCCATATTCTGACTATTTAGAGCCCCATAGAGTGACTCTCTAACATGGACTTGGGATAAAATTGCCCACTAAAAAATGCTGGGTCAAACCTGTAACTCAACTGTTGGTTTGGCATAGTTGGGTCAGAGGTTTGATCAATTTGAACCAACATTGGATTCAATTAGAGCAGATTATTAACCCATCTGTTGGGTTAGAGATGCCCTGCCCACAACACAAAACAAAATGCAGTGATTTCACAACCCAGCTATTGATATAAGCTGATGGTATGCCCCACAGGTAAGATGTGACCTGAAGTGAAAGGGAAATTCTGGAAGGAGCTAGATGAAGTAGTTCTGAGCATCCCAGACAAAGAGAGAGTCATAATAGGTGGAGATTGCAATTGACATGTTGGTGAAGGAAACAGAGGTGATGAAGAAGGAACTTGGAGGGACAGATGATGGTAGACTTTGATAAAAGGGTGTAAATGTCTCTCGTGAACACTTTCTTCCAGAAGACTGCAGGAACATAGGGTGACCTACAAGAGCGGCGGTAGAAACACGCAGGTGGATTACATCTTGTGCAGAAGATATAGTCTGAAAGAGGTTAACGACTGTAAGGTAGTGGTAGGGGAGAGTGTTGCTAGACAGCATAGGATGGTGGTGTGTAAGATGACTCTGGTGGTGGGGAGGATGATTAGGACGAAAAAGGCAGAGCAGAGAACCATGTGGTGGAAGCTGAGAAAGGACGAGTGTTGTGCGGCTTTTTGGGAAGAAGTGAGACAGGCTCTCAGTTGACAGGAGGAGCTTCCAGAAGACTGGACCACTACAGCCAAGGTGATCAGAGAGACAGGCAGGAGAGTACTTGGTGTATCTTCTGGCAGGAAAGGAGAGAAGAAGACTTGGTGATGAAACCTCAAAGTACAGGAAATCATACAAGGAAAGACAAAGGCAGTTTTTTTTTCAGGAAGAGGTGAGACAGGCTCTCAGTGGACAGGAGGAGCTTCCAGAAGAATGGACCACTACTGCCAAGGTGATCAGAGAGGCAGGCAGGAGAGTACTTGGTGAATCTTCTGGCAGGAAAGGAGAGAAGGAGACTTGGTGGTGGAACCTCACAGTACATTGAAATCATACAAGAAGCTAAGTAGAAGTGGGACACTGAGAGGACCGAGGAGAGGCGAAATGAATACATTGAGATGTGACATAGGGCAAAGGTAGAGGTGGCAAAGGCCAAACAAGAGTCATATGATCACATGTATGCCAGGTTGGACACTAAAGAAGGAGAAAATGATCTATACAGGTTTCCCAGACAGACGGCTAGAGATGGGAAGGATGTGCAGCAGGTTAGGGTGATTAAGGCTAGAGATGAAAATATGTAGACTGGTGCCAGTAGTGTGCTAGATCGATGGAAAGAATACTTTGAGGAGTTGATGAATGAGTAAAATGAGGGAGAAGGAAGAGTAGAAGAGGCAAGTGCGCTGGACCAGGAAGTGGCAATGATTAGTAAGGGGGAAGTTATAAAGGCATTAAAGAGGATGAAAAATGGAAAGGCATTTGGTCTTGCTGACATACCTGTGGAGGTATGTACGCATCTAGGAGAGGTGGCTGCGGAGTTTTTGACCAGCTTGTTCAACAGAATTCTAGCAGGTGAGAAGATGCCTAAGGAATGGAGGAAAAGTGTGCTGTGCCCATTTTTAAGAACAAGGGCGATGTGCAGAGCTGTCAGGGAGAAACCCAGATGACAGACTGACGGTAGCACCTATGAGATTGCAAAACTTGTTAGCAGCACATACCTGCAAGCATTGACATAATTGGTAACATCCCCTCTAACATTGGGCCACCAAAAGCGCTGTTCGACCACAGATTGAGTCTTGGCAATGCCTGGGTGACATACAGTCACATACATACGGTTAGTGTGAGCCCAGTGGATGTCTCTTCCCCTTAAGGTCGGAACCACATAAAGCCTGTTTTTAGGGCAATTTTCAGGGCTAAGAGTGTTCTTCAGAGCCTCCTTTACCGCATTCTCAATGTCCCAAACAAAAGCAGAAACTAAGCATGACTTGGGCAAAATGGTTTTAGGGTTGGACAAAGAATTTTCTGCGCAGAAAATGCGCGATAAAGCATCTAGCTTACCATTTTTAGAACCAGGTGGGTAGGATAACGTGAAATTGAATCTAGTGAAGAACACAGCCCATCTAGCCTGCCTCACATTTAATCTCTTAGCAGTTTTAATATATTCCAGGTTCTTGTGATCTGTCCATACTAAAAACCGAGTATGTGCCCCTTCTAGCCAGTGCCTCCACTCCACCAAAACCACCTTGACTGCCAGCAGTTCACAGTCACCAATGTCATAATTTCTCTCGGCTGGGGTCAGTTTTTTGGAGAGATAAGCACAAGGATGTAATTTACCATCCTTGAGACATTTCTGGGAGAGAACTGCTCCTATACCGGCATCAGACGCATCAACTTCTACCACAAACTGCTGTTTGAGATCTGGCAAAGTGAGGATGGGAGCGGAGGTAAAGCTCAATTTAAGTTTTTGAAAAGCTGCCTGACAAAGCGGGTTCCATACGAAAGGTCTGTGTGCCGAGTTAAGATCATACAAAGGCGAGGCTATAGAACTGAAATTACTAATGCACTTTCCGTAGAAATTAGCGAACCCTAGAACCTTTGCACGTCTTTCCGTGATGTGGGAGTGGGCCAAATAGTCATGGCATCAACTTTGCAAGGGTCCATTTTGATTTCACCTGGATCCAGCACAAACCCCAGAAAAGAAACGTACGCCTTGTGGAACTCTCATTTCTCAGCCTTGACATATAGTTCATTCTGCAGTAACTGTTGCAACACAGAGCGGACATGAATGATGTGAGTCTCCTCATCCGGGGAGAATATTAAAATACCGTCCAAATATACAAAAACGTACACATTCAACATGTCACGCAAGACATCATTGACAAAGTTCTGGAAAACAGCTGGAGTGTTAGTTAGTCCAAAAGGCATTACCAAATACTCATACTGTCACGTTGGTGTGTTGAATGCTGTTTTCCATTCATCCCCCTCCCTTATCCTGACAAGATGATATGCATATCTTAAGTCTAGTTTGGTGAAAACCTTGGCTCCCTCCAGGAACTCAAAGGCGGTGGAGATGAGAGGAGGAGGGTACCCGTTTTTCACAGTTATGTCGTTGAGACCCCGGTAATTGATACAGGGTCGCAGAGTCTTGTCCTTCTTGTCCACAAAGAAAAATCCGGGTCCCGCAGGGGATGAAGATGGGCGAATAATCCCGGCTGCCAGTGATTCATCCACATACTCCTTCATAGCCTTGTGTTCCGGCCCTGAAAGAGAAAATAATCTCCCTCGTGGGGGTGTGGTTTCAGGCAGCAAGTCAACAGCACAGTCATAAGGTCTGTGGGGTGGAAGGGATTTGGCCTTGGACTTGGAAACAACGTCTTTAATGCCCTGGTAACAGGTGGGCACCTGAGATAAGTCAGGATTCTGTGGATTGTCATTTGAAACATAGCCCTGAACATCACATGGAGGCTTGAAACAGTTCTGGGCGCAATTGCTGCCCCATGACATAACCTCCCCAGAGGACCAGCCAATGTGGGGGTTATGTAATTTCAATCATGGGTTCCCTAAAATAAGGTCATGATTCATAGCGTCAAAAACATGAAAACTAATGCGTTCCAAGTGAGAATCAGGAAATGTCAATGTGAGTGTTTGGGTGCGGTGAGTGATCTTGCCCATAAAACTGCCGTCTGCAGCACAGGTGTTGCGGTGGCGTTTTATTTGAAAGGTTCTAAGGTGCATCCATCTAACGAGGAGGTAGTTGAGTAAGTTTGCGTCAGAAGCAGAGTCAATTAATACAGGTGTATGAATTTCTTGATCAGGAGAGCATAGTGTCACTTTAGGAAGAACCCGGGTAGGGTCTTAATGAAATTTAGACTCACCGCTCCCGTGCCCATGCTACCGGCACTGGGAACCTTGACGTGACAGTTGCTCACGGAATGACCCAACTGCCCGCAGTAGAAGCACCACCCTTCCCTCAGCGGACGTTGACGTTCCTCAGGGGAGAGACGGAACCTGCCCAGTTGCATCGAGTAGTGCCCTATTATTCCACTGACTCTCAGCCGCTTGAATGCGAAACTCAATCGCGTAATCTGAAACCCTGCGCTTTCCTTGGTGTAAGATGACAAGGGAGCGAGCTGCCTCATGATCTGGTGTGGAAAACTGAAACATTTGCTCCATAGTCTTTACGAAAAAAGCCCATGAATGACACGCGGCGGAATTGCAGCTCCATTCAGCAGTAGCCCACGCCTCCACACGACCAGTCAGGTGGAAAATGACGAAAGCAATTTTTGCCCACTCAGTGTGGAAGGCAGCTGCCTGCAGCTCAAAGTGGAGTTCGCACTGAGTGATGAACGGCTTAATATTCCCAGAATCTCCAGAGAACCTCTCCGGTCGAGAGAGCTGTGGGCAGACAGCAGCGGAGGTGGCAGGTTGTTGCATGGTAACTGTTTCACATGAAAATGTTGGTACCGTGGCGGTATCGGGTGTTGTGGCAACTGGTTCCTTCTTCTGAATCATTTTCATAAGAAGTTCAAACTGCAAGGCCACCTGTCTCATCATATTGTCCTAATGTTCTGAAAGTCCCTCTAGATGAAGGTGGAGGGCAGTAAGCTGCTAATCCTGTTTCGAGAGGCATTGACCCTGCGCTTGAAGGGCTTTGCGCACCGGGTCTGAGTCTGCTGGGTCCATGTTATGGACAGTTCATTCTGTCATGAACGGAACAGAGGATAGGACCCAAAAATGCACGACTCCAAAACAAATGGACAGTTTCAAAAAAGAGAGGTTTAATATCCTGGCAGAGGTCAATACACAGGCAGGCAATCCAAAAAAAAGGCAACAGTATCCAAAAACGTGAGGCAAAAAGGCGAGGTCGATAATCGGAACAGGGTCTAGTCTTACTGTGAGTCTGTGACGTGGAAACAAGGAATGCTGGAACGCGACAACAAGGTGTGTATGAAAAAGGGGGAAGACAACAACCGGAACACACACCCATGACACATACAGTATTTAGTGTTGTTGTTGCTGCTGCTGTCCTATGCTATATCTGTTTGTTCTCTCTTTCCCTCTGTCTTTCTCTTCTCAAGACACATACTATAAATGTTTAAATTCCAAGACTCAATAACACAATGGGAGGAGTAGGCTCGACTCACCTGTAGCAAATCTGACCACTCATACTGCTTGTCTTGGGGAGGCCATGTTAAAGAACAAATATGTGAGACCTAAAAAGTTGTTTGTTGGTGAGACCTATAAAGTGTTACTTAATAAGATCCTCAGCAGTCAGTTGTAATACAAATATGCATTTTTGATTGTAACATGGCAGCACGGTGAACAACTGGTTAGAGCGTCTGCCTCACAGTTCTGAGGACCGGGGTTCAATCCCCGGCCCCGCCTGTATGGAGTTTGCATGTTCTCCCCGTGCCTGCGTGGGTTTTCTCCGGGAACTCCGGTTTCCTCCCACATCCCCAAAACATGCATGGTAGGTTAATTGACTAATCTAAATTGCCCGTAGGTGTGAATGTGAGTGAGAATGGTTATTTGTTTGTATGTGCCCTGTGATTGGCTGGAAACCAGTTCAGGGTGTACCCTGCCTCCTGCCCGATGATAGCTGGGATAGGCTCCAGCATGCCCATGACCCTAGTGAGGAGAAGCGGCTCAGTAAATGGATGGATGGATGATTGTAACATTGACTTTGTCAAAAATACATTTTCACATACATTGCCTTTTCATAATTTTTATTTCCTTCTGAATGGTATTCCAGTCAACCAATGTATTTCAATAACCCTAAGGTGAATTTTCTGGCCCACACATAATTGGGGATGCAGTCTGTATCTTTCAGAAAGGAGTTTTGTGTATAGAGTGAATTTTTTCTGAGCCGCTTCTCCTCACTAGGGTCACCGGCATGCTGGAGCCTATCTCAGCTATCATCGGGCAGGAGGCGGGGTACACCCTGAACTAGTTGCCAGCCAATCGCAGGTCACATACAAACAAAGAACCAGTCGCACTCACAGTCACACCTATGGGCAATGTAGAGTCTGCAATTAATGCATGTTTTTGGGATGTGGGAGGAAACCGGATTGCCCGGAGAAAACCCACGCAGGCACGGGGAGAACATGCAAACTCCACACAGGCGGGGCCGGGGATTGAACCCGGGTCCGCAGAACTGTGAGGCTGACGCGCTAACCAGTCGAAGTCATCAAATGCCAAGCTTATAAACATTATTCTCAAAGACATAAATGTCTGCTACTCTCATGAGGGGAAATAATGTGCTCAACAGTAAACAGTGCTGTAATGCTTTTTTAAAATGAGTCACCATATAAATCCCCAGTGAATAGCTCAAGATTGCATTCATGTAGCTATTTTAAACAAGGTTAATCAACTGGTGGAGGATTTAATAGGAATATTAATCCTGATCCCCGCATGTACAACCATAGTCGTGTTTGGAACCAGTTTTATCATCTGCTTTGTAGCAGTCATGTTGAGGGAAGAATGATGAAATGGTGAGGCTCCCAATAACACTGAATAGAAGCAAAAAAGGCTGTCTTTGCAAATACCACACTGAAATATGCCCCACTTCGCCACCATGCAACCCTAATGGGGATAAGTGGTATAAATAAAAAACAACAAATGGATGGCTATTTTGACATATAAACATTGTTTTTTTATTTCTACTGTTCATGAAAGTTGACTGGTAGTTAGCACGATTTTCTAGTGTTTCTAATGCTCGGTGTGTCCACTTTTTCGTTACTCCATGATCTACTAAAGTGATCATGGTATTTGTAAGAGGTGTAGCTTAGTTGTCGGTGTGAGGATTAGTGGGACAGAGGAGCGGCATCACCACAGATCACAGTGGAAGGAAAGCTAGCTGCGACAGCTAGCCAACCGCCAGTTGCTGGTGCAGCACAAACTAGTGTTGCACTACCATTACCCTGGCACATACCTGGAAGTCAGGGTGACTGGGCAACTGCTCAGCAGGGGCACAGTTCAAAGCAGAAACGCACTGTTCACTCTGAGCCTGATGGGTTGCTTCGCATGTCTAACTGAACTCATACACTAAGAAACCAATTCTGCTTGTTGGCAGCTCCATTTTTAAGCATGGTGAAGTTGGTGACAAAGGGGTCTGCTGATAAATGCATCTTGGGGGCAGGCAGCGAGAAGTCATATTTGAAGTTGTTGGGGAGGGGGGCAAATAGTTATAAATGATGTCATCATTATTGTCTGTTGATGACTCGGAATAAAGTGCCCCAAAACGTAAATCCGTGTTTAAATGCATTCAATATGTTTGAAGATAAGTGCTGAAAACCTGTGCAAAGACTGAGAACAATATAGAACTGAATCGTTGAGATATGGCTGAAAACTCTCTTTCACCTTCCAGATGTTCCTGATTTTGTGGGCGGGGCTAAAATATATCCTTGTGCTGTCACCAGGATCAGACAACGATGCGGCAAGCGACCTTATTCCATGCAGTGGCCATATGCGGAATTGCAACTTCCTTGTTCATAAGCCCACTTCTATCAGTATAGCGTGCAATTGGCCATGTAACTACACCCACAATTCAAAATACTTTTGAATACTGAAGCGTAACGTGTTTTGTGTTATTTGGACGATGTCTCTTGTGTCTAGCACCATGCACGTTGTGTTGCAAGGCAGTGGCAAGCTCATTGCAAGCCGGACATCAGTTAGAGAAGCCGCCGGAGCAGTGTTACGGGGGGCCGTCAGACTCACAGTTGCCTGTCGCACTTCACGTGGGCTCCTCGCCCTCCAATTACCACTTCCTTGTTCATAAACCCAGTTCTACTAGTATAGCGTGCAATTAGCCATGAATCTGTGCCCACAACTCGAAAAAATACATCTTCCCTGAAGTGTAAAGTGTTTTGTGTTAATTGGGATTTGATTGACAGGGCTGCCATTGGCTGGGGACCAGTTCAGGGTGTACCCCGACTCTCGCCAGTAGCTGGGATAGGCTCCAGCACGCCCGTGACCCTCGTGTGGATAAGCGGAACGGAAGATGAATGAATTAATGAATGATTGACAGGGAGATAAATGATTTTCAGACCTCTGAATGACACGCCCGCATCTGAAGCTTGATTTCACATACAGTACTTTGCTTTTCTTACTGTATGTCTGTCAAATTTACAAGACATTTTTTTGGCCTGTTTCGGGGCACTTTAATGTCAAACGGGTCCATTTTCCAAGATAATGTCAGACTCTTCACTTATTGGGAGCACTTCCGTACCTGACATGTAGCATGGAGTTTTTCCGTCGCTAGTTGTCAAGGTAGTTCCCTGCAAACGACATGAGCTTTATAGACAGTTTGGAGAATTTCGGGTCTGGTCTTATTCGGAGAGATGGCTCTCCACAAATAAAACAGAGTTTGTCACCAGGCCCTCCACCTAACACTTAGGAGTTTCGGCTTGGGTGCAAAATTGCTGATTTACACATTTCACAAGGATTCTGTTTGAGTACTGTAGCCCCCATTTAAAATGTTCGTTCAACGTTCATTCAAGTAGTGACTATGGCCCGGTTGTTACTGCAACCCCTGGTCCCCCGCCACCCCCACCAACAGTTTGATAAACTGCATTCTCCCATATGCCACAGATTGAACTATTACTCCTTGAGTTATGTTTAATCACCGCCTTTTTCAGGAACGCAAATACAGCAATGAAGTATTTGTTTAATATTAAAACATGTAAACGCCTACTGGGAACAATTGCTGGGACACAGACGACACTCGCTGGCGTTTGAGAGTTACTGCAAACCTGTGGACTCTCATTCGAAGTTTTGTTAACTGAAGATTAATGTCCCTCCATCCATCCATCCATTTTCTACCGCTTATCTGAGGTCGGGTCGCGGGGGCAGTAGCTTTAGCAGGGACGCCCAGACTTCCCTCTCCCCAGCGTTGCCAGGCCAGCCGAAAGACATAGTCTCTCCAGCGTGTCCTGGGTTGTTCCCGGGGTCTCCTCCCAGTGGGACATGCCCGGAACACCTCACCAGGGAGGCATCCAGGAAGCGTCCGAATCAGATGCCCCAGCCACCTCATCTGCCAGGACGAAAACCACACTGCGCCTCCTGAATTTGAGATTAGACTTCCCGATGGGCGGCACGGTGGCCGACTGGTTAGAGCGTCAGCCTCACAGTTCTGAAGTGCGGGGTTCAATCCCCGTCCCCGCCTGTGTGGAGTTTGCATGTTCTCCCCGTGCCTGCGTGGGTTTTCTCCGGGCACTCCGGTTTCCTCCCACATCCCAAAAACATGCATTAATTGGAGACTCTAAATTGCCCGTAGGCATGACTGTGAGTGCGAATGGTTGTTTGTTTCGATGTGCCCTGCGATTGGCTGGCAACCAGTTCAGGGTGTACCCCGCCTCCTGCCCGATGACAGCTGGGATAGGCTCCAGCACGCCCGCGACCCTAGTGAGGAGAAGCGGCTCAGAAAATGGATGGATGGACTTCCCGATGGACCCTCCTCTCCAGCACCCCTGAATAGACCTTACCAGGGAGGCTGAGGAGTGTGATCCCCCTGTAGTTGGAACATACCCTCCGGTCCCCCTTCTTAAAAAGGAGGACCACCACCCCAGTCTGCCAATCCAGAGGCATTGTCCACGCGATGTTGCAGAGGGCTGTCAACCAGGACAGCCCTACAACATCCAGAGCTTTGAGGAATCTCATCCACCCCAGTGGCCTTGCCACCGAGGAGCTTAGTATTAAGTATTCTCCTCACCGACTCGCAACGTCCAGAGTCGAGGTCAGCAGCGCCCCATCCCCACTATACACAGTGTTGATGGTGCACTGCTGTCCTCTCCTGAGACTCCGAATGGTGAACCAGAATTTCCTCGAAGTCTTTCTCCATGGCCTCACCGAAATCCTCCCATGCCCGAATTTTTGCAAAGCTGCATTCCGCTTGGCCAGCCGGTACCCATCAGCTGCCTCAGGAGTCCCACAGTCCAACAAAGCCCGATAGGACTCCTTCTTCAGCTTGACGGCATCCCTCACCGTTGGTGTCCACCAATGGGTTTGGGGATTGCCGCCACGACAGGCACCGACCACCTTACGGCCACAGCTCCGGTCGGCTGCCTCAGCAATGGTGGCGCGGAACATGGTCCACTCGGACTCGATGTCCCCTGCCTCCCCCGGAACATGAGCAAAGTTCAAAGGTGGGAGTTGAAACTCCTTCTGACAGATAAATGTCTGTTTTGATATTTTACAAATTCTGCAGAAATATTCCAAATGTATGCCTTGATGTTTGTGTCATTATTTAACCTTTACAAGTCCAGCTGCGAGACTTTGAGAACTGTTCGTCTTGATTTGAAGCCAAACAGTACAAAATGTTGTATTGAACAATATGCAGTCTCTGCTTTTTTGGTTCGTTTCGCACTTGGTTCTTCATGCTGAGGTTTACCTAGGCATGGCTCCGAACACACGGTTCAGCCAACGCGAGCCTGGGATGGAGACTTTGCTTCACAGCCTACGTGGGTTATTCCAGCCACACACAATGTCCTTCTTCCTTTACGTATGGCAGTTTCTTTCTATTAGCCTTATTAGTAGTGTTTTCTTTTTGTAGTCAGACCCCTCCGTGTGTTTCTCTATAGATCCCTCGTAGATTTAATGAACTATTCTATAAAATTCCACTCTTTGTGTTTTGTGTGTGTTTTGAGTTTAATAATGAAATCTCGTCACTGATGGTTTAGTGGTACACTCGCCTGACATTGGTGCGGGCAGCGTGGGTTCAGTTCCCACTCAGTGACTGTGTGAATGTGAGTGCGAATGGTTGTCTGTGTCTATATGTGCTCTGCGACTGACTGGCGACCAGTTCAGGGTGTAGTCCGCCTTTCGCCCCGCGACACTAACCAGGATAAGCGGTGTTGAAAATGAATGAATGAATGAATAACGAAACCTCTGTAATCGAGGACTCGTATCTCAGAAATGTAGCAACCTTCAGATTATGAGATTGATGATGTTTTTCGTCACTTTTCCTAAATTTTACACATATAAAAAGAGAGGTGGTGCCCTTTATGAGACAGTGATTTTATTGTTTTATTGTGACGTTAAAACATAAATCGAACTAAGCCAGAAGTGAACGCAGGCGTTCGCCTTCGACAAATTTATTTCTTAAATAAATTACGTTTTATCCAACACCAATATACGCTACATTCAATTGTTAACAGACCATTTCAAAGTATAATTAATGTGGGCCTTGAGAGTCAGTACCTGAACGTTAGAAACTCAGAACTTTGTATTGTATCAAGCTAATGTTAGCTAAGCTGCTAACTACATACTGTAGCCTACTAAGTTTAAAGAACAGACTAAGGGATTTACAAACAGAAGGCCCAATTTACTGGGCAGAATTGGTCTTCAAATAACGAACAAAGTTTGATGTGGTAGTCTGGCTGTCCGCTTTACATCACACAGCTTTTAAAGGCTCTGATATGATAGAACATTCTTCTCCACATTGAGGGGTTTAATAGATTGACATCCTAATCCTCTAGTCGTGACAGTGCCATTGCCTGACTGAAAGGCGACGCCTCCAATCATGACAGTGACAGTTTTATCTTTAACCGAACATATAAAATGCACAACCAAATTTTTCAAGCCATCATGTTTGAGGTAAAGACCTGAGCTAAGCTTTTGTCAAGTCAAGTCACAAGTAATCGAAAGAGTGACTCGATTGCCCATATGCTCACTAGGATTACGTTCTTTAAACAGTTTGTGATGCCGTGGAAAAGGAACTGCAGACAGGACGATAAAGCAAATGGTCACCCATAATTTGCTGTGACAGTTTATCAGGCAAATCAAAAGCAGAGGCTTGGTTAACTGCAAATGAGGGGGAGGAAGCCACAAGGGTTTACACAGGTTAGCTTCTGATGCATGAAGAAAACATTGTCACACATTAGTGAGACATAGTGTACATGTGTGATTTTGATTAGAAATATTAAGGAGAATATAACAGTTGGAGCTGCCCCTCCAGTGGTCTTGTGTGCTTGCTTATTCACTTGACCACAAAAGCCAAAGGAACAAAATTACTGCTATGCCGTTACAAAAATAGTCAAAAGTGTTTCGTAACCATCATGTCTACTTATGCTGTTTTGAGTTCTGCAATTTTGTTATGCATGGATTTCTTTGCTCATCACAGAATTGCTAGAGGTCTGCAGCCAAATCAAGATATAATTGTTTGGTAGACCTTATGTATTCGATTGTGTATACAGCTCAGAGCTTTTTTGTGGGTGTGCCTTCTCTATTTTTTTCTGCTCGGGGGCTAAGCTATAATTGCTTGTTTAAGGATAATAACAAGGGAAGACTCCGAGGAACCCCACGCCGCAATCACCAGCCTTGAGGCAAACGCTAAAACCGCAGTGCAGTGTGAAAAAGAAGTGGAAGACGGGCGAGGGAACATAGGAAGGCACAGACAGATTGGATGGTAATTAGGGGTTTATTTTTCCTACAGACGGAATGAGCATCTGCATAACTTTCAGCTCCACAGAAGGGATTTGCTGCTGTTTGTGCGTGTGATCACATTCTTATAAGCCTTTGTCATTTCTATATGGCTATCCCCTACGGATGATGAATTTTCCCCATTGGAACTGTGAGTGTGAGTTCCGTGAAAATGTATGTGTTTCATGGAATGCGGGGATAGCAGCCAGCACATGCAGCAGCTCTCTCAGACAGTGCCAGATAATTAAATTAAGGGAAGCACTCCAGCAACCAGCAGGCTGAATGTAATGATGACAATTTTAGTGTGTGTTAGATCTCTGAGAACATTGAAATAAAAACTGTTTTTGAAGGCAAAAATGCAACACTCAAAGACACATCTTTTTTTAAACAGATGTTTCATTCATTTACAAATCGAAGAACAAAAGCATGTGTGAGTGTTGTCAGCATAAAATAAGGAGTTTGATAACACTTCTCCATGCCTGTAAATTGTGGTCAGCAGAAATGCTTGCACTTTTGGCTAAGTTTAGGAGGATGACCATTTGGTGAGTTTATTATGGGCATGGATCTGCAAATTCAGCATCTTCATGTGTTTTTGCAGCTCCATGTGAATGTGCATCTTTTCAAAACCACATACATTAAATGACCTGCGTTTTCTCTGTGTAACAGAGCAATCTAGCATGGCACATAACATGGAACCACATAATTACTAATTCCATGATAGTCTCAGCTAGGGTTCTCCAAACTTTGACACCATGCCCAAAGTACTCTTTTTCAAATGATTGCCGTTTTAGAGCAGCACCACCCTGTGTTGGAAAACAATGAGTAATGCACTCCGCCGCCATGGCCTGGATGCACGCTCATCACACAAGACCTAATTAATGAAAAAAAAAAAAGCATGTCGAAGCACGTTTAGTTTGCTGAACAACATTTGGACAAGCCAGTTCAATACTGGGAGAATATAGTCTGGTCGGACTGTTTGGATTCCATAATGCACACCATCTGGAGGAAAAATGGCACTGCACATCACCCTAAAAACACCAAACCAACTGTTAACTTCAGAGGTGGGAACATAATGGTGTGGGGCTGCTTTTCAGCAAATGGCACTCGTAAACTTCACATTATTGAAGAAAGGTTGTATGGGCAAATGTACCGAGACATTCTTTACAAAAATCTGCTGCCATCTACGAGAATGATGAAAATGAAACGAGAGTGGACATTTCAGCAGGATAATGATCCAAATCATACTGCGAAGGAAACTCTCAATTGGTTTCAAAGAAAAAAATAAAGCTGCTAGAATGGCCCAGCGAATCAACTGACTTGAATCCAATCAAAAATCTATGGAAAAAACTCAAACTCAAGGTCCATAAAAGAAGCCCACGGAACCTTCAAGATTTGAAGACTGCTTGTGTGGAGGAATGGGCCAAAATCACACCAGAGCAATGCATGCAACTAGTTTCGCCATACAGGAGGCGTCTTGAACCTTAAGTAGGGAAGCCCAGGCTTCCCTCTCCCCACCCACTTTGTCCAAGTCTTCTGGGTCGAGCCCGAGGCGTTCCCAGGCCAGCCGTGAGACGTCTCCAGTGTGTCCAGGGTAGTCCCCGGGGCCTCCTCCCGGTGGGACGTGCACGTAACACCTCACCAGGGAAACGTCCGGAAGGCCTCCTAACCAAATGCCTGAGCCACATCATCTGGCTCGTCTCGATGCGGAGGAGCAGCGACTCAACTCTGAGCCCCTCGCGAATGACTGAGCTTCTCACTCCATCTCTTAAGGGAGAGCCCGGACACCCTGCGGGGGAAATTCATTTCAGCCACTTGTATCTTGTTCTTTCAGTCACGACCCAGAACTTGTGACCATAGGTGAGGGTAAGAACATAGATCTACAGGTAAATCGAGAGCTTCGCCTTTTGGCTCAGCTCCTTCTTTACGGAGTCCGCCTCCTGCAGACGCTGCACCGATCCGCTTGTCAATCTCCCGCTCCATTCTTCCCCCACTCGTGAACAAGATACTTGAACTCCTCCACTTGGGGCAGGATCTCCTCCCTGAACTGGAGAGGGATTTCCACCCTTTTCCGACTGAGGACCATAGCCTCAGATTTTGGAGGTGCTGATTTTCATCCCAGCCGCTTCACACTCGGCTGCAAACCATTCCAGCAACAGTTGGAGATCACGGCTTGATGAAGCCATCAGAACCACATTATCTGCAAAAACCAGTGATGTGATACTGATGTCATCAACCCAGACCCCTCAACACCACAGCTGTGCCTAGAAATTCTGTCCATAAAGTTAATGAACACAATCGTGACAAAGGGCAACCTTGGCGGAGTCCAGCTCTCACTGGAAACGAATTAGACCTACTGCCAGCCATGCGGACCAAACTCTGACACTGGTCATACAGGGACTGAACAGCCCGTATCGTGGGGTCCGGTACCCCATAATCCTGGAGCACCCCCCACAGGACTCCCCGAAAGACACAGTCGAATGCCTTCTCCAAGTCCACAACACACATGTAGACTAGTTGGGCGAACTCCCGTGCACCCTCTAGGACCCAGTTGAGGGTGTAGAGTGGGTGCACAGTTCCACGGCCAGGACAAAAACCACACTGCTCCTCCTGAATTTGAGATTTGAATTCCTGACGGACCCTCCTCTCCAGAACCCCTGAATAAACCTTAACAGGTAGGGTGAGGAGTGTGATGCCCTTATAGTAGGAATACACCCGCCGGTCGCTCTCCGGTCTGCCAATCCAGAGGTACTGTCCCCGATGTGCATGCGATGTTGCAGAGGCGTGTCAACCAGGACAGCCCCACAACATCCAGAGCCTTTAGGACCTCAGGGTGGATCTCATCCACTCCTGGGCCTTGCCACCAAGGAACTTTTTAACTACCTCTGTTCAGAGATTCCCACAACGAAAGGCACCGACAACCTTATGGCCACAGCTCGGGTCGGCTGCCTCAACAATGGAGGGACGGAATATGGTCACTCAGACTCAAATGTCCCCGGCCTCCCTCGGGATGTGGGCCAAGTTCTGTCAGAGGTGGGAGTTGAAGCTCTTTCTGACAGGGGACTCTGCCAAATGTTTCCAAAAGACCATCACAATACATTTGGGTCTGCCAGTTTGGACCAGCATCTTCCCCCACCATTGGAGCCAACTCACTACCAGATGGTGGTGGGTTTACAGCTCCGCCCCTTTCTTCACACGAGTGTCCAAGACATGCAGCTGCTGGTCCGATGTGCTAGTCCGAAGTGCACGTGGACACCCTCATGTCTGAACATGGTGTTAGTTATGTACATATGTGACGTCACTCCACCGGACAGGAGAATGTGATCTCCCAGAATGCCTCACAGCTCTGTTTGTACATATTTCGCCTTTGTTTCATAATGTACACTTGTTCATTGTATCCCTTTTAGTTAGGAATAGTTAAGAATACTCCGTCAATCCATTCTCTTATCCCCAGATCAGACTACAGGATTTTATCCCCAATATTGGCCCAATTAGCTATCGTGGGCGATTTCCCAGATCGCGCCCGACATATTTTGTCGTTAACGACAAAACTTCTTGTAGTGTGACATAATCCACGGACAAACAATTTGGTCGCCAATTTGCCAATTTGAAAAATCTAGCATGTTTGATTTGTTTTGGATATCTTCCGTGTAGTGTGACATATCAACGGCGGCGGCAGCGAACAAAAGTGTGTCTTTATTTTGTTAAAATTAATGACCAGTCGCCTCAGTGCAACACTTGGAATACGATGTGTAGCATCTGACGGGCTCAAGCCTCGGCCTCCGCCGCACAGAGCTTCAGGAAAGTCAACTCTCAGTCAATTGGGTGAGTGAAACAATAAAATACATCTATGCCAACACTGAGACAGTTAACAAGGTAAAGGGTTGTTTACACTTTTGCACTGATGGCTTTTAGCGTTTATTTTAGTCTTCAACAGAAAAAAAAGCTGAACATTGAGCTAAAACTTCACCATTGCAACTGTACATCACAATGATTTGGGAAAGAATTCACATAAATGTTGTCTCACAGTTACAAACACTAACCTTGTGCCTCATTGGTGGGTAAGGAACGGAATCAACGTTTTATAGCATTTGGTTCCATGCATAAAAAAAAAAATAATAATAAAAAAAATAAAATCACCGGTGCTGTGTGAAGTTACTTTTTGTGCCAAAATGCTGAGTTCCAGCATTCAAAACCTTCAAAATAGGTTTGATATTGATAGTGGATAGAAGAAATCCAATTTTAGTCTACGCTGCGGGCTGCTAAGAAAATTGATGTTCATAATTTGGACACCGTTTATTTAAACCATGCAAACTTTTTTGACCAGCCGCCTAAAAGTATCGGAATCGGGAATCGTTTGGAACCGGAATCAGGACCAGAATCGCTCAAATTCAAACGATGCCCAACCCTAGCTCTAACACAACTAAACTAAACAGAAGTATATTTTTTTGTGAGCGAATTATAACCAGTGGATGATTACCTTTTGCAAATCAGAATCAGAATCAGAATCAGAATCAGAATCATCTTTATTTGCCAAGTATGTCCAAATCACACAAGGAATTTGTCTCCGGTAGTTGGAGCCGCTCTAGTACAACAGACAGTCAATTTACAGAACACTTTGGAGACATAAAGACATTGACAAAAAACAATTGTGCAAAAAGATGCAGAGTCCTCTAGCACTTAGAGCAGTTCGAATGACTAATATTGCAATAGTCCGGTGCAATGACCATTGTGCAAAGGGCGCTGAGACTTCAAGGATTGTATGCGGTTTAAAGTGACGAGTAGTGCGATAATCTGGGACAATGTTGGTTGTGCAAATGTTACAGATACTCCTCAATCAGTGTGCAAATGGAGCAGATGCTACTCTGGCATGAGTGGCCAGTATATGCAAATAGTGCAGCATGGCGAGACAACTACAGTGAGTGCACGAGTAATACATAATTGGCCCCACAGAAATGTGACAACGAACTCAAGTCAAAAAATTGCCAGCTTGTTGTAATGGAATTATAGGTTAGGTGTTTAAGAAGTTGATCGCAAGAGGGAAGAAGCTGTTGGAATGTCTACTAGTTCTAGTTTGCATTGATCGGTAGCGCCTACCTGAGGGAAGGAGCTGGAAGAGCTGGTGACCGGGGTGCGGAGGGTCCGAGAGGATTTTGCACGCCCTTGTCTTAGTTCTGGCAGCGTGCAAGTCCTCAATGGTGGGTAGGGGGGTACCGACCATCCTTTCAGCAGTTTTGATTGTCCGTTGCAGTCGGAGTTTGTTCTTTTTTGTAGCAGCACCAAACCAGACTGTGATGGAAAAACACAGGACTGATTTGATGACCGCTGTGTAGAACTGTCTCAGCAGCTCCGGTGGCAGGCCGTGCTTTCTCAGAAGCCGCAGGAAGTACAACCTCTGCTGGGCCTTTTTGAGGACGGAGTTGATGTTGGTCACCCACTTCAGGTCCTGAGAGATTGTAATTCCCAGGAACTTGAAGGTCTCGACGGTTGACACAAGGCAGCTGGACAATGTGAGGGGCAGCTTGGCGAAGGATGCCTCCTGAAGTCCACGATCATCTCTACAGTCTTGAGCGTGTTCAGCTCCAGGTTGTGTCGGCCGCACCACAGCTCCAGCCGCTCCGCTTCCTGTCGATATGTAGACTCGTCACCGTCCTTGATGAGGCCGATGACAGTGGTGTCATCTGCAAACTTCAGGAGTTTGACAGTCGGGTTCGCTGAGGTGCAGTCGTTCGTGTAGAGAGAGAAGCGCAGCGGAGAGAGGACACAACCTTGGGGCGCCTCAGTGCTGATGCTGCGTGTGGATGAGGTGGCCTCCGCCAGCCTGACCTGCTGTGTCCTGCCCGTCAGAAAACTGTAAATTCACTGGCAGATGGCAGGTGAGACGCTGAGCTGGAGAAGCTTGGATGAAAGGAGTTCAGGGATGATGGTGTTGAACGCTGAGCTGAAGTCCACGAACAGGATCCTCGCGTAGGTCCCTGCACTGTCGAGGTGTTCTAGGATGAAGTGCAGTCCCATGTTGACTGCATCATCCGCAGACCTGTTCGCTTGGTAGGCAAACTGCAGGGGGTCCAGCAGGGGACCTGTGACACTCTTGAGGTGGTCCAGCACGAGACGTTCAAAGGACTTCATGACCACAGATGTCAAAGCGACAGGCCTGTAGTCATTCAGACCCGAGATTGCAGGTTTCTTGGGGACTGGAATGATGGTGGAGCGTTTGAAACAGGATGGAACTTCGCACATTTCCAGAGATCTATTGAAGATCTGAGTGAAGACTGGAGCGAGCTGGTCCGCGCAGACTTTGAGGCAGGATGGGGACACATGGTCCGGGCCTGCCGCTTTGTTAATCTTCTGTTGTTTGAAGATGCGTCTCACATCCTGTTCATGGATGGTTAACGCAGAAGTCAGAGGTGTGATTGTGGTCGCGGGTGCGGCCGGGTGGGTGTGTGGTGTGAAACTGTCCTTTTCAAATCTGCAGTAGAAGGTATTCAAGTCATTGGCTAGTGTGCTATTGTTCTCAGCTTGGGGGGATCGTCGCTTGTAATTAGTCAGCGATTGGAATGCATGCCAGACTGATTTAGAGTCGTTTGCGCTAAACTGTTTTTCCAACTTTGCTGCATGGTTCCTCTTTGCAATGTTAGTTTCTTTAAACAACTGGTTTCTAGCTCGATTATCCTAAAGGCCACGGTGAACTGTACATCAGGTTCAATACTGATTTTGTAGATGGAAAGTAGCAACCACGTGATGCTAGAAATGTCTTTCAGCAGCTGCGATCGGGTCATTGCTAATTGAAGCTCAGATATCCTGTCTTTTTGCCAGTTGTCATGGCAGGAATGAGAAAGACATCGCAAGTATACTGGTCCAGTTCTCTGAGAGACGGAATAGCCAACAGAGTGATGAAGTCTGACATCACATTCACCCCAGAAGGCAGATTATTCCCCAGCCAGTTTCTATAGTGCCGTGAAAAAGTAGATCATTGGTCAGTGAGACTCACAATAATTAAAATATATTTCACAGCATTTTTCAAACTAATAAAAGTAAATAAATCTCTTCAAATATTGTCCAAAATTCTAAAGGACATGTGCGTGCACAAATGTTTTTAGGAACAAATGATGAAATTATTATACTTGGTGGGGCTGCCGAAGCACCCAGTAACATGCATGCTAATATTCTGAGATATTGCTGTTATGTGTCAAAGGCATAGTGGGCCTGCAAAAGAATAATGGACTTCTTTATTAATTTAAGTACACTGTTCATAAAGGGAACACTGAATGCACATTATAGATTCAGCTGCAGCTGTTGACAGGGCTGTCTGTTGCCCAGGCTGAAACCAATCAAGCACCTCAGTGACATGTATCACGGCATATTATAAGTTGATGTTTTTCTATATTTATGTACAAGTTTTACAGAACTATTTAAAGTTGTACCTCTTATAGGGTAGTAAACAATTGTCAACAACTTAGAGCTACTGTCAGATCATATATCCCTGGCGTCAGGGCGAAACCTCCTACCTGTAGGTTCAAATTTGGTCAATTTTATATTTTTTTAGGGTTATTTTTTTTTCAAATTCTATTTATAACGTTTTGAAAATGGCTTTCTCCCTTTGACGATGCAACAAACATGCATTTTTGTTTTTTTTTGCTTCCTGAAAAGTGATGATTTTGGAGATAGGAAGCTCCCGCCCGTTGCCAGCAATATGCTGTTTTTGGTGGCACACTGGGTGAAATGTTGCTTCAAGAACACCACCAACCTCAGCATCAACTTTTGCCAGCTTGAGAAAGCCTCGTTCCCAATCCCACTGGGTTTTGCTTGTAGCAGCTTTAAGTACTGCATACTGCAATTATGAGCACCAAATGTCACATTTTCTTCCAATCTTTGTCACATACAAACACAATTATTGAGCTGTTAGATTTACCTGCAATGGACATTTTCTCTCTTTACCTTTACCAGTTAACGTTGCGGTAAGACTTGCAGGACAATTACAGCATGCAAGCACTTGTGTGCTTGCTACAGCTCAATGAATTTGTCTTTTATTTCTGATGTCCATTTCACTTTAGGTTTAGCACTGTTGCAATGGAGTCTGTGGCTCACCCATTGTCGGTGTTGACCCCACGCAACAGGATTCTTTAATTGTAAAGATTGAACATGATTAACATTTACAATTGTTGGCCTTGACTGCTTTATACAGTATATATATATAAAACAGCTGGGAGCACTGGAATATTATTTCCTTGGCAGAAAGCACAGACGTATATTCTATCTTTCCCACCATAGTTTTTCTCTGCTTCTAAAGAGCTAGCCTTTTGAATTACATAGAAAACACTCACTGCCAAATACTCTGTGTGCACTGTGGGAGAGGGAAAATATTCAGAAAGAAAGCTCAATATGACAGTGTGCAAGGAATTCCACTCAACATCAACATTCAGTACATGGATACTTTGGGGGGGAGAAAATATATCCGTCTCGCTGCAGTCTCTTAGACCTCATGGTCAGTCCACACATGCACATTACGTACAGTATATGGGATGAATATGTTTTGAATAGAGCAGGTAAGACGTTCTGAGAATGAATTGTTAGACAGTTGAGTTGTTCCTTCATGCTCTGTTAAAATGCTGCATTCCAAGATTCAGCTGGAGAGAGGTGTGTGTGATTACACTATGTTCTTCCTTTTAACTTAGCACACACTATATTATTTTTTGTTGAGTATGATACCTTACTCCCAGAAGAATAAGGAATGCTCTGTGTGTGGTAGGATGAATATTATGACGGAAACACTACCTGGTCTCATGCCCTACCCTCCAGAGGAGTTTTCTTTGAGTTGGCTGCAAAGATGATAAAATAGCCTTTGCTTGGTCTGAAATGAAAAGAGGTGTGAGAAAGTGGGTGGTGAAATGAAAGAAATGAGGAATATGGCTGCCAGTTTATTTGTTTTATAATGTTTTTTTTACTTGACTGACTTGAGTTGAGAGCCATTGGTCCATGACCCGTGGGTGTCCCACATTTGGTTGCACTTCCAATTATGCCAAAGATGATTAGTCTCTGGTCTGGCATTCTGCATGTTTGACCAAAGAGATTCAGCTTTCTCTGCATAGCAGTCTGTCAGTCAGACTTTTTCTTTGTACTATCTGCCATATTCACTCTCTGCTATACCGTAATTTCTCGTGTATAATACGCACCCCCAAAGTTGACCTTAAAATTTTGGAAAACCCTTCTACCTATGTATAGTGCATTTTTACAATGCAGGACTTTGCTTGTACCCATATGATCAAAACATGAAGTATTATCTGTATTTTATTATTTTTTTCAAATAATGATTCTGAAGTTAAGCACTTTATTTGAACACGTAATCCTTCTTTTAATTTACTTGCTCTTATTTTGAAATTCACAGCCCTACTTTTATTTAGTAAATTAGAAAACACACAGTTGTGCTCATACATGTTTGATTACCCAGGCAGAATTTGTAAGATGGGTATAATTCTTTAAAGAAAACATGAAGGACCAGGCGAAATACAATTTTATTTTAATGGGATTCAAATTAAACGGTCAAGCATTTCAGAAAAGCATTATAATTAAACAAAACAGAACCATAAAGAAATTAATGATGGTTGTTGTTCATTCATCAGGCATATTAAAAAATAAAAAAACAATATTTCACAAATTCTGCCAGGGTATGTAAACTTATGAGCATAACTGTACAGTCATACTTACCCCCTGTCATATTGGAATGAAAGTGTAGGCTACACCTTTTTTTATAACCACTAGGTGGCGGTGGCATTTTGGAATGAAAACGTACAGCTTTTTCATAACCACTAGATGGCGGCATACATTTATAAAATGTGAAAGTTTTTTCCATTTGTATAATGCGCACTATTGACTTTTGACCCTTTTTTTGGGGGGGGATGCGCATTATACACAAGAAATTCCAGTAGCCCATTATTTGATATTCTGTGGAACGATCTGATGTTCAGTCACATTGGTAGCACTTCATTTCAAAAGCAGTGAGTTTGTTGATGTATGTTTTTTTTAGGTCCCGGTCTCACAGGCCTACAGTAAGATGATGTATACACATATCCTTAGTACTTTAATTTTGGTTCCTAGGCTAATGTCCTTATTGTTCCATCTTCTTCTTTTCCTTTTGGCCTGTCCCTTTAGGGGTCGCCACATCGCGCCATCCTTTTCTATGTAAGCCTATCTCCTGCATCCTCCTCTCGAACACCAACTGCCCTCATGTCTTCCCTCACGACATCCATCAACGTTCTCTTTGGTCTTCCTCTAGCTCTCTTGCCTGGCAGCTCCATCCTCATCATCCTTCGACCAATATACTCACTATTTCTCCTCTGGATGTGTCCAAACCATCGAAGTCTACTCTCTAACTTTGTCTCCAAAACATCGAACCTTGGCTGTCCCTCTGATGAGCTCATTTCTAATTATATCCAAGCTGGTCACTCCGCGAGCGAACCTCAACATCTTCATTTCCGCCACCTCTAGCTCTGCTTCCTGTTGTCTCTTCAGTGCCACTGTCTCTAATCTGTACATCTTGGCTGGCCTCACCACTGTTTTATAAACTTTGCCCTTCATCCTAGCAGAGACTCTTCTGTCATATAACACACCTGAAACCTTCCTCCACCCGTTCCAACCTGCTTGGATACGTTTCTTCACTTCCGACCACACTCACCGTTGCTCTGGACGGCTGGCCCCAAGTATTTAAAGTCATCCAACCTTGCTCTCTCTTCTCCCGGTAGCCTCACTCTTCCCCCACCACCCCTCTCATTCATGCACATATATTCTGTCTTACTTCGGCTAATCTTCATTCCTCTGCTTTCCAGTGCATGCCTCTATCTTTCTCACTGTTCCTCCACCTGCTCCCTGCTTTTACTACAGATCATCTGCAAACATCATGGTCCACGGGGATTCTAGTCTAACCTCATCGGTCAGCCTATCCATCACCACTGCAAACAGGAAGTGGCTCAGGGCTGATCCCTGATGCAGTCCCACCTCCACCTTAAATTCATCTGTCACACCTACAGCACACCTCACCGCTGTTCTGCTGCTCTCATACATGTCCTGTATTATTCTAACATACTTCTCTGCCACTCCAGACTTGCGCATGCAGTACCACAGTTCCTCTCTGGGTACTCTGTCATAGGCTTTCTCTAGATCTACAAAGACACAATGTAGCTCTCTGTACTTTTCCATCAACATCCTCAAGGCAAATAATGCATCTGTGGTTCTAGGCATCTTTTCATCCATCTAGCACACTACTGGCACCAGTCAACATATTATCATCTCTATCCTTAATCACCCTAACCTGCTGCACATCCTTCCCATCTCTATCCCTCTGTCTGGCCAGACTGTATAGATTATTTTCTCCTTCTTTAGTGTCCAACCTGCCATACATGTCATCATATGCCTCTTGTTTGGCCTTTGCCACCTCTCCCTTTTGCCCTGTCGCATTTCAATGTGTTCCTTTCGCGTCTCCTCGGACCTCTCAGTGTCCCACTTCTTCATAGCTAACCCTTTTCCTTGTATGATTTCCTGTACTGCGAGTTTCCACCACCAAGTCTCCTTCTCTCCTTTCCTGCCAGAAGATACACCAAGTACTCTCCTGCATGTCTCTCTGATCACCTTGGCTGCAGTGGTCCAGTCTTCTGGAAGCTCCTCCTGTCCAGAGCCACCTCCTCCCAAAAAACTGCACAACACTTGTCCTGTCTCAGCTTCCACCACATGGTTCTCTGCTCTGCCTTTGTCTTCCTAATCTTCCTCCACACCACTAGAGTCATCTTACACACCACCATCCTATGCTGTCTAGCCACACTCTCCCCTACGACAACCTTACAGTCGGTAACCTCCTTCAAATTACATCGTCTGCACAAGATGTAATCCACCTGCGTGCTTCTACCTCCACTCTTGTAGATCACCCTATGTTCCTGCCTCTTCTGGAAAAAAGTGTTCACTACAGCCATTTGCATCCTTTTTGCAAAGTCTACCACCATCTGTCCCTCCAAGTTCCTTTCCTCGATGTCATACTTACCCATCAGTACTTCATCACCCCGATATCCTTCACCAACATGTCCATTACAATCTGCACCAATCACAACTCTCTCTCTCTGTCTGGGATGCTCAGAATTACTTCATCTAGCTCCTTCCAGAATTTCTCTTTTACCTCTAGGTCACATCCTACCTGTGGGGCATAGCCACTAATCACATTATACATCCATCCATCCATTTTCTGAGCCGCTTCTCCTCACTAGTGTCGCGGGCGTGCTGGAGCCTATCCCAGGGGTCATCGGGCAGGAGGCGGGGTACACCCTGAACTGGTTGCCAGCCAATCGCAGGGTACGCACAAACAAACAGCCATTCGCACTCACAGTCACACCTACGAGCCATTTAGAGTCTCCAATTTATGCAAGTTTTTGGGATGTGGGAGGAAACCGGAGTGCCCGGAGAAAACCCACGCAGGCACGGGGAGAACATGCAAAGTCCACACAGTCGGGGTCGGGTATTGAACCCGGGTCCTCAGAACTGTGAGGCTGACGCTCTAACCAGTCGGTCACCGTGCCGCCACATTATTCATACCACCCTCAATTTAAAGTTTCAGCCTCATCACTCGATCTGATACTCTTTTCACCTCCAAGACATTCTTAGCCGACTCTTCTTTTAAAATAACCCCGACTCCATTTCTCTTCCCATCTACACCATGGTAAAATAATTTAAACCCTGCCCCTATACTTCTAGCCTTGCTGCCTTTCCACCTGATCTCCTGGACACACAATATATCAACCTTACTCCTAATCATTCATGTCAACCAACTCCCGAGATTTTCCTGTCATAGTCCCAACATTCAAACTCCCCACATTCAGTTCTAGGCTATGTGCTTTCCTCTTCTCTTTCTGCCGAAGAACCCGCTTTCCATCTCTTCTTTGACTTCGACCCACAGTAGCTGAATTTCCAACGGCGCCCTGCAGGTTGGCCGCGCCGGTGGCGGTCGTTGTTAACCCGGGCCACGACCGATCCGGTATAGAATTCTTTGGATGAATGCTCATATTTGTTTGGGAAAATTTTAAGCCGGATGCCCTTCCTGACGCAACCCTCTGAATTTATCCGGGCATGGGACCGGTTTACAGTTTGCACTGGCTTGTGCCCCCCATAGGGCTGCATTGTTCCATAATGTGTTAAAACCTGAAAGTACGGTATGCCTTCCCTAACCTGAGCTTGATTTCTTTTCTGCAGGCATTGTCCCAAGTTATGAGGCTTACAAGATATTCAAATACGTGAATAGTGTCCACCCTCTTGTTGGCAGTTGTAAGGACCTGATCACCAAATGTCATTGACATGGTCTTTCCTGCGTTGATTTGGAGGACAGCCTTGTTAGTCCTTTTGCTAACCTGATCTGGGGACTGTTGAAGTTGCTCACTGGATGGGCTGACCAAGTGTATATTTATCATCTGCATATCTGAGGTTGTTCATCTTGTAACCATGAAAGGAAATTAACCCCTGAGCCGCATCACTCAGTTGTGGGTTTTTTTCTCAAGTTAGCTGGTGAAGATGATGGGTGAGATTGTGTCTCCCTTCCTTGTCCCCTTTTCTTGGTGAAACCACTCTTCGAGCTTTCCTCTTTCCTATTTTGACTGCAGCCTTTGAGGAGATCATTTTGAGAACATTGATGAGAGGATCCTCTTCTCTATATGATTTGAGTTGCCCAGATCATATTGTGAATGATAGTGTTCAATGCCTTGTGCAAGTCTACAGAGCAATTGTAGACTTTGCGTTTTTTCGTGCTGTATATGCGCACGCACACACACACACACACACACACACACACAAACACACACACCCACGCACACCCACACACACACACGCGCACACACACACACATACACACACACACTTACCAAATTATGATACAATGATGCCTCCCCGACATTAAAATTGTAATCCTATAAATAAACCCTATTTTTAATCAATGTACCTATCATCTGATTACATATTCTTTTTCTGTAACTGTACTGGAATAGAGTTACCTTTTTTCTGATTATCTAATCCCATTACATGTACAGTGGAGAAAATAATTATTTGATCCTACATTGATTTTGTAAGTTTTTCGAGTGACAAAGACATGAACGGTCTATAATTTTAATGGTATGCGTATTTTAACAGGAAGAGACAGGATATCTAAAAGAAAATTGGGAAAATCACATAAAACAAAAGATTCAAACTATTTTGCGGTTCATTGGGGAAAATAAGTATTTGACCCCCAATCAAAACTTTACTTGGTACTTGGTGCGCCGACTCTTTCGTCATGCCCACAAACGTCTCAATGGTTATTTTTTTATTTCCACAACTGAGCTCTAGCAGCGGCACGGTGGACGACTGGTTAGAGCGTCAGCCTCACAGTTCTGAGGACCCTGTCATGGTCTGTGTTTTGGTTTGGGTTGTGTTTAGTTTTGTTCCATGTTTTCCTGTGTTCCATGTTTGTCGTGTGCTCATTAGGTTGTTGTGTCCACCTGTTCTCGTCTATTTTGTGTCGACCAATCAGCTCTCTCCAGCCACTCGTGTCTTGTCCAGGTGTTCCTCGTTGTCTCGTCAATTTGTTTGTATTTAGTTCCCTGGGTTCTTTCAGTCCTTGTCGGTTCATTGTCGTTGTCACATGTCTTGCCATGTCATAGTCGCCAGTTGTTTTTGTCATAGTCGCCAGTTGTTTTTGTCATAGTCGCCAGTTGTTTTATCATTGTGATTAAATATTAAATATTATTATTTTGAGATTCCCGCGCTCCTGCCTTGCCTCCCTGGTTCCCTGCAATTGGGTCCACCATGTTCTTGCCTTGCGTTCCTCGCCGTCGCCCTAACCATGTTCATGACAGACCCGGGTTCAATCCCCGGCCCCGCCTGTGTGGAGTTTGCATGTTCTCCCCATGCCTGCGTAGCTTTTCTCCGGGCACTCCGGTTTCCTCCCACATCCCAAAAACATGCATGAATTGGAGACTCTAAAATGCCCGTAGGTGTGAATGTGAGTGCGAATGGTTGTTTGTTTGTATGTGCCCTGCGATTGGCTGGCAACCAGTTCAGGGTGTACCCCGCCTCCTGCCCGATGATAGCTGGGATAGGCTCCAGCACGCCCGCCACCCTAGTGAGGAGAAGTGGCTCAGAAAATGTATGTATGTATATATATATATATATATAAAGTATAATGGAAAATTGATGTATTGAAACACCTTTTTGTGTACAGCTCTGTACACACCCTACAAAAAAGGAGTATGACTCTTTAGAGTCATACTGTAAACAGGTACGTAAGGATTTGTTACTTGTTCATTTCTCTCAATCTTGGGACTATTGCGGACACAGTGAATCCGCTTAGGTTGGGCTGCACTCGCTGCATCCGTGCTTCCCTCATTGGTGGTGTTTACATGCAGACTTGTTTGTCATTCTGAATGAATTCATTCTGATTGGTCACCTGTTTACTGACGTGATCTATTCCGATCAGGTATCCATCCATCCATTTTCTACCGCTTATCCGGTTTGGGTCGCGGGGGCAGTAGCTTTAGCAGGGACGCCCAGACTTCCTTCTCCCCAGCCACTTCATCCAGCTCTTCCGGGGGGATCCAGAGGCGTTCCCAGGCCAGCCGAAGGACGTAGTCTCTCCAGCGTGTCCTGGGTCGTCCCCGGGGTCTCCTCCCGGTGGGACGTGCCCGGAACACCTCACCAGGGGGGCGTCCGGGAGGCATCCGAATCAGATGCCCCAGCCACCTCATCTGGCTCCTCTCAATGCGGAGGAGCAGCAGCTCTACTCTGAGATCCTCCCGGATGACCGAGCTTCTCACCCTATCTCTAAGGGAGAGCCCGGACTAAGGGCAATGTTTATAAAACAGTGGTAAGGCCAGCCATGATGTACGGATTACAGACAGTGGTACTGAAGAGACATCAGGAAGCAGAGCTGGAGGTGGCAGAAATTAAGATGTTGAGGTTCTCTCTCGAAGTGACCAGGTTGGATACGATTAGAAATGAGTTCATCATAAAGAGAGCCAAGGTTAGATGTTATGGAGAGAGCAGATTTTGATATTTTGGACACGTCCATAGGAAAGATAGTGAGTACATTGGTAGAAGGCTGATGAGGAAGGAGCTGGAAGGCAATAGCGCTAGAGAAAGACCAGAGAAGGTTAATAGATGTAGTGAGGGAAGACATCAGGGAAGTTGGTGTTAGAGAGGAGGATGTAGGAGATAGGCTTACATGGAAAAGGATGACGCGCTGTGGCAACCCGTGACGGCACAAGCCGAAAGGAATAGAAAAAGAGGTAGAGGAGTTTTTGTTAATTTTTTAAATTCATCCATTTGCTGAGCCGCTTATCCTCACAAGCGTCGCGGGAGTGCTGGAGCCAATCCCAGCTATCATCGGGCAGGAGGCGGAGTACACCCTGAACTGGTTGCCAGCCAATCGCAGGGCACATATAAACAAACAACCATTCGCACTCACATTCACACCTACAGAGAATTTAGACTCTTCAATTAACCTACCATGCATGTTTTTGTGATGTGGGAGGAAACCGGAGTGTCCGTAGAAAACCCACGCAGGCACGGGGAGAACAAGCAAACTCCACACAGGCGGGGTCGGGGATTGAACCCCAGACCTCAGAACTGTGAGGCAGACAATCTAACCAGTCGTCCACCGTGCCGCCAAGTTTTTAAATTGGTTTGGTATTTTAATTCTCAAATACCTCTTCTCCTTATTAGGGTTATGGGTGACACCTTGGTGTAGTCGCCAGCCAGTCGCATGGCACAGGTAGACAAACAAACATTCTCACTCACGTTCACACCGATGGACAGTTTTCTGGCACGGTATGACAGACAATAAAGTTTTTTTAATTGAATTGAATTGAATTTAGTCTTAAATTAACTTGTCATGCATGTTTTGGGAATGTGGAAGGAAGCTGTAGCAGCAAAAACCCATGCAAGCAGGGGTAGAACATGAAAAGCTCGAGCTGAGATTGGAACCTGAACCTCAGGACAGTGAGGCAGCTGTGTTAACCACTACGCCATTTTAATTCATGCCAGTTATTTTGGAGTTAGTTTGTTTTCAGATGAGTTGTTAACTAATAATACCCTTTGGTGCTTTTCATCTAATTTTAGTTTCACTTGATCTAATCAGCCATGGTGGGGTGTGTAACCAGTCCTTGTGCTTTTCCCGCTCAGCTCAGTGAGTCATCATCTGCTCCTGTCTCACCCAGTCATTCTGCGCAGGTGCTCCACCAAGCTGTGTCTGCTATGAGTGATTAATTTGAGTCTATTTGAGATGAACCCTGAGTCTGAGTCAGTCAATTTATTTATGAATAAGAGATGATTTTAAAGGGGACGTATTATGGAAAATTGACCTTCTATTGTTGTACAGTGTCCCACGCTATACAGTATAGTGGTTCAACAACATCATAGATTTAGTTTGGGGAATTTACAATATCTGCTTGTCTGTCGCAAAAATCCTCACTGTATTATGGAAATCTGCAGTTTTTTGTGATTGTTTTTAAATGCGTTTTTACCACATACAGTGGTATCTTGACTCACGAGTGCACCAACATTTAGTCTTCGAGTTACGAGCTGTCGCTCGGTCTATTTTTATTTATTTGTTTTGCTACTGTAGCGTATATTGGATTTGGATAAAACTTAATTTATTTAAGAAACAAATTTGTCGAAGATGAACGCCTGCGTTCACTTCAGGGTTAGTTTGACTTACGTTTTAATGTCCCAATCAACTATTTTTGTCTCGTAAAGGACACCACGTCTCTTTTTATATGTGTAAAATTCAAGGAAAAAGCGACGAAAAACCTCATCAGTCTCATAATCTGAAGGTTGCTACATTTAGGAAATACGAATTCTAGATTACAGAGATTTCCTTATTAAACTGAAAATACACCCAACACAACAAGGAGTGGAATTTTATAGAATATTTAATGGAATCTACGAGGGCTCTATCGGGAAACACAGAGAGGGGTCGAACTACAAAAAGGAAACACGAATAATGGTGAAACAAAGAAAAATAGGCGTATGAAAAGGCAAAAAATGTGTTGCTGGGCTAAAAATGAAAATGTGAGAGTTTTATGTGTTGAGTCAGAGCGAGAGAGTACAATGTTGAAACTTGTGTGAAGCTGGTATTTTAGTAGGCACTAATCTTGTACATTCTAGCAACACAGGGGCCCTCCAGGGGTTGCTTGAGATGGAGAGGCCATCTCTGTCATCGTGGCTATTTAATAAAAAAAAAAGCAGGGCCAACAGGGATGGCAATATCTCCTGGGCCTCATCATGTATGTGTATACAAAACACATACACACTCATTCTACCATCCATCCTGCCTGGCTTTCATGATCTCTGGAATGTGCTCACAGGGTGTAGGAACTTCAGGTGACTCGGGCACTCCAAATCCCGCCTCGGTTTCTCTTTTTTTTGTTTACCTTTTTAGGGAGACTTTTCTTCATGAAGCAATTTGGACTGCACTGTATAATTCAGTACATTCAGCTGCACTCACGACTGTAGATCAGTTGGTCGGTGGGGATGGTCTTTCTCCAGACATCTCAGGAGGGAAAAGAAAGCTTCGGATGAGGAAAAAGGAAAAGAAGTTGTTCTTCACACTTTGGTTGGGAAAATATGGCCTTCTCTCTTCCTGCCTTTTTCCTTGACCCGCTGGTACATCAGAGACCTCACGCTTGGCTGGAAGCACGACTTGCACTTTTATCAGCAACTTCTCTGATCGCCTGGTGGTGAACAAGTAGAGGTTGGGAAGCCGAGTCTTCATCCTGGGCTTCACGTTGGCCGAGCTGCATGTTCGAACAAAGAAAAGGGGAGGTTGGAGGGGTGGCAGCACCGTGCCTAGGTAGCTTTCAGCATGAAGCACAAGACACAAGAGAGCGAGAAGAGACGGGAGTCAAACGTTAAATACCCAGAAGGTGTGTCCAAGAGGGAACCGGAGAAGACTGGAGAAGACCACGCCCATCAACTAGAATATTAGTCTACAATTAAACCATAAAAATGGTGTAAAAATATTTTTAATAACACACGGCTTTGGGGTTAGCATAAAAACAGCAAACAAATGAGTTTTTCAACAGATAGCGATGCATAGGTTCCCCCAAAAAACACGCCAAACTGCGAATATAGGGGGATTTACTGTAAATTGAGTTACTCGCTCAGTCAGGAAACGAATTAAGGTTAACTTAATTAAAGTCAAGGTACCACTCTACTTACACACTTTGATGCACTTACACGTAGGCGAGGAGAACCACATTCACCATTGCACTTTTCAGCTGTTCATTCAACGACGGTAGCGCAATAAAACACAAACACAATGAGCACATTAACAAAGTACCTGCCGTTGGCAGACTTGTCGCAACTTGAGGCAACTGGCAAACATCCCCTAAAGTTCACCGACATCACTCCATCCCACCAAGCACCGTGTCTTAAAGGCATATACTTAACACACAGATACTGCAATATGTGCAGTATTTCCCATACATTTTATGCTTGCAATATCCATCCAACCATCCATTTTCTGAGCCGCTTCTCCTCACTAGGGTCGCGGGCGTGCTGGAGCCTATCGCAGCTATCATCGGGCAGGAGGCGGGGTACACCCTGAACTGGTTGCCAGCCAATCGCAGGGCACATACAAACAAACAAGTCACAGTCACACCTACGGGCAATTTAGAGTCTTCAATTAATGCATGTTTTTGGGATGCGGGAGGAAACTGGAGTGCCCGGAGAAAACCCACGCAGGCACGGGGAGAACATGCAAACTCCACACAGGCGGGGCCAGGGAATGAACCCGGGTCCTCAGCGCTGTGAGGCTGACGCTCTAACCAGTCGACCACCGTGCCGCCCTGCTTGCAATATTTTTATTTCAAATACATTGTGTTATAAAAGTGAGTTTTAAATATGTTTAAATTGTGTGGAAGAGGTACAACAGCATAAAAATACTATCTGTCCATATCACAGATTTTTGCTGCATCCAAATCGTTGCTGAATTTGCACCTTTGCACACATTCACAACTGTAAATGAGTATTTTTATCTTTTTTTAATCTTGTCATATTTTATCTTATTTTATCTTATTTTCTTATTCTATTCATATTTCACAAGTCTTGACACTTGTTGGGCTAATCTGGGACCTTGGCTATCAAATTTCATGCCATATCATGTGTACATGTGTGGATCTTTGACATCTTTGACTTGTGGGGGGTGTTGGATATTTTGGATAATATTCGTTGAGATGAACGGGGGTTCACTCTGTACAAATAGTTGGGTCTCCGGAGTGCCAGCCCGCCTATCAAGTGTAAAACTAAATAACCAAGTAGATCTTTGGCAATGTGTCCACTGCCACATCCACAGGTTCTCACAGTAAAATATAATCAATGTATTTTACATTTGGTACATTTTGGGGCACCTAAGTGCAGTCACTCGTAGCACCGCCCTCAGTCATCATGGTAACAAAATCTATACTTGCAAATGCCCAAAAAGACAATCAAAATACAGGGTGTGTGAAGTGATATATAATTCTGAATCATTGGGGTATTTTTTTCCCCTAAAAGCACGTCACAGATATGTAGTGTTTGACATTAACTTTTTTGCTCACCAGCCACTGTGGCTAGTGGTTTACCAGAGTTACTAGCCATTCAGTATTTTCACTAACCACAATTTTGATGTTACATAATTATGTTTAAGTGGTAAAGATAATGGATGGAGGATGATTATAGCTAGATTAAAGAACTAGATTTACAACCCTTTTAAATGTATTTGGCCCCTGTGCACAACCAAAAGACAGCTACATAAATGTTTAACCACGATACATATCAGACTTCTGAGTCTGAACCACCACACAGACTTCAGTGAGTCTCTTTTAAAATATAAAATTGAATATGAGAGGGGGGAAAAATCATTTCAGCATTACACTTCAGATGGGCCATGTCTGTATAATCAGTTGATTTCCCCACAGCAACCGATATATACATTCTGGTTTTCCCAGGTTTCCAGAAGCTTTCCTGCAACATCCTTTGCAAGTACTCTGCGTAGAGTTGCTGTGTCTGAGATAGGCACTTTTTTAATAGCTGAAGTGACAAGCTGCTTAGTTTTATTGTCAACTCTCTTAATCAATGACAGCAGGCATGCAGTTGTTTATTGTTTCCGACTCAGTAAAAGGTCTCTTATATCCATATCATCAGGGTACCGGTTTAATACATGTTGCGTTCGGCAGACAAAATATGAATAATTCTCAGTCCATTCCATCTGGAATTGCCAGTTTTCAACATCCCCTTTGAATTTTTTGTACATTTTGAAGCCAGTCTTGTGTGTCAATGCTTGTAGCGAATAACGATTTAGTTTCATCCTGTTTGTTGCGTTTTTTTGACATTTTAATTTTGGTGTGAGCCAGCAGATCCTTTATGCACATGTGAGAGCAACTATTCACGGTAAGTCCACTTGGACAAACTAGTCATCATATGCGTTTTTGTATTGCCATGATTTTATTGATCACTGCAAACACATACACGTTACAACACGTTACATCAAATTAATATAGTAAAGTCTGGTGAGCCATATCAAATTAAATTTCAAACCTCTAGTTAAATAGGCCTGGTTTATTATGTCAGATATCCATCCATCCATCCATTTTCTGAGCCGCTTCTCCTCACTAGGGTCGCGGGCGTGCTGGAGCCTATCCCAGCTGTCATCGGGCAGGAGGCGGGGTACACCCTGAACTGGTTGCCAGCCAATCGCAGGGCACATACAAACAAACAACCATTCACACTCACAGTCACACCTACGGGCAATTTAGAGTCTCCAATTAATGCTTGTTTTTGGGATGTGGGAGGAAACCGGAGCGCCCACGCAGGCACGGGGAGAACATGCAAACTCCACACAGGCGGGGCCGGGGATTGAACCCGGGTCCTCAGAACTGTGAGGCTGACGCTCTAACCAGTCATTCACCATGCCGCCTGAGAAAACTACAATTAAATATATTCTAGTGTCGAGGAAGTTGATGCTGGAAAACCCAGCATGCCGAGCGGCTTTGTGTAAATAGGTGATTTATTTATTGTTGATGTTAGATGTTAATTATTCCCTAGTACTAGTAGTAGTAGCCATTACGTGTGTTCATTCACCCCGCCTGTTTTATTACTGTTAACTAACTATTGGTTTATGTATTTAAGCACCGTGAGTTTCATCTTGTGATTAATGACCTGCCTCGTTGTCGCTCACTTGTGTAGTCTAGTGGGAAATGCATGTCATTGTCCTTTGAAGTAAAGAATATCATCACCAAAGCCACAGTACCGCTATGTCACCTGCACGACACATGCCATAGTTCACATAAAACTCACCCTGCCAAAGTAGTTAGCGGGAGAGCCAATGTTAGTAGCCACTGCTGAAATCCACCAGCATTTGCCTAGTTGGTCGGTGATAACGTAAAGCCCTGCAGATATGTCATATGACACCTGCGAAACTGTTTTAAATATTGAAAAAGATGCCTATTAGGTCACCTTTATATATGGTTGGATGGAAAAGAAAGGTTTTTGTGGGGTAACCTGAAGAGGGCTGTGCACAACAGATGCCCTCCCAACACTTAAACTGGCAATTTTGAGTAATTATTTCCAAATGAAAGACTGAATACCGATTCAAGCAAAAGGGTGTCCACACGTGCACTTGGCACCAGGACACCCTAGGTCGGAGTTCGATGATCGACTTTGTGGTCGTGTCATCGGACTTGCGGCGGCATGTCTTGGACACTCGGATGAAGAGAGGGGCGGAGCTGTCAACTGATCACCACCTGGTGGTGAGTTGGCTCCGATGGTGGGGGAAGATGCCGGTCCGACGTGGCAGGCCCAAACGTATTGTGAGGGTCTGCTGGGAACGTCTGGGAGAATCCCCTGTCAGAAGGAGTTTCAACTCCCACCTCCAACAGAACTTTGCTCATGTTCCAGGGGAGGCGAGGGACATCGAGTTCGAGTGGACCATGTTCCGCGCCTCTATTTCTGAGGCGGCTGACCGGAGCTGAGGCCGTAAGGTGGTCGGTGCCTGTCGTGCCGTCAAGCTGAAGAAGGAGTCCTATCGGGCCTTTTTGGCCTGTGGTACTCCTGAGCCAGCTGATGGGTACCAGCTGGCCAAGCGGAATGCAGCTCGGGTGGTCGCTGAAGCAAAAACTCGGGTATAGGAGGAGTTCAGTGAGGCCATGGAGAAAGACTTCTGGACGGCTTCGAGGAAATTCTGGTCCACCATCCGGCGTCTCAGGAGAGGAAAGCAGTGCACCACCAACACTGTGTATAGTGGGGATGGGGCGCTGCTGACCTCGACTCTGGACGTTGTACTTCGAAGAAGACCTCCTCAATTCCACCGACACGCCTTCCCATGAGGAAGCAGAGTGTGGGTTCTCTGAGGCGGGCTCTCCTATCTCTGGGTTTGAGGTCACCGAGGTCGTTAAAAAGCTCCTCGGTGGCAGGGCACCGGGGGTGGATGAGATTCGCCCAGAGTTCCTAAAGGCTCTGGATGTTGTGGGGCTGTCCTGGTTGACAGGCCGCTGCAACATCGCATGGAGATCGGGGACAGTGCCTCTGGATTGGCAGACTGGGGTGGTGGTCCCCCTTTTTAAGAAGGGTGTGTTCCAACTACAGGGGGATAACACTCCTCAGCCTCCCTGGTAAGGTCTATTCAGGGGTGCTGGAGAGGAGGGTCCGTCGGGAAGTCGAATCTCAGATTCAGGAGGAGCAGTGTGGTTTTCGACTGAATGCTACAATAAAAACGTTGTAAATGATAGTTGTTGTTTTTTTATCTTTGTAAAGGCAGAATTTTACATACCGCTCTTGTATTAGATCTCTCTATCTTTTGCTTGTGGTCGATATGGAAGAATATAACAAAATCACTTTAATCAATGACATTATGATACATAAAACATTATAAACAATTGAAGGATCCCAGGTGGGTTACATTGTGACCGTCTCCCACAATCAAGTTCATCTTGGTTTAATTTTCTTCGACAAGAGAAACGTTTTATATTTTCTTTTTAATCGGAATGCACACTTTCTATCCATCGCATGTGCTGTTTATGATTGTGGTGTAGGTGTTGTATGCTGTATTGCCTTACAGTTATGATTATGAACAAACTGTTATCGTTATTAATGGATGCTTTGTTAACATTTTTATTAGCCGAGCTCTTGTGAAAGTCAAAGGAAACAGAAAATATTAAACCCAGTCTTAGAAATCATGGATTACGTGGGTTACTCAAAGTATCTCAGAGAGGCCTTCTTTTGTAAGGATCTTTATACAGGATTAGTAAGAGTGGGAGTGTTTTTTATGTGTCATTTTATTGTATTTTTTTTCACTGTTGGAGTCCAGTCTTTAAAGGCTTGATGCTACTGTCACATAATGGCCACTCCTGTCACAAGGCTGTCTGATGCCATTAATTTGACTCTCCCGCAATGTTCTCTGGGGCTACGTCCTATACACCAAACTCCGCTTTTCAATGTGTCACATTTCTCTCTGTCCCTCTCGCCATCTTTTCAAAGAACACCATGGCACTGCTGGAGAGTCTTTTCAGGAAAACCATGCAAAGCAGAGGGTAGACAAAGGGTTTCAACCTGCCACGTCTTTGAAAACATGCAAGAGGGACAAGGTCTTGGCATGAATTATACAGTGCAGTCCAAATTGCTTCATGAAGAAAAGTCTCGCTAAAAAGGAAAACAAAAAACAAGAGAAACCGAGGAGGGATTTGGAGTGCCCTAGTCACCTGAAGTTCCTACACCCTGTGAGTACATTCCAGAGATCATGAAAGCCAGGCAGGATGGATGGTAGAATGAGTGTGTATGTGTTTTGTATACACATACATGATGAGGCCCAGGAGATATTGCCATCCCTGTTGGCCCTGCTTTTATTTATTAAATAGCCACGATGACAGAGATGGTCTCTCCATCTCAAGCAACCCCTGGCGGGCCAAGATGGCGCTGTCGTCTTTGTAGGTTCTTTTGGCAATGCAGAGGTCTGATTTTGAGGGCAGAGAGAAGGGCTGCAATACCGACTGGGGACAAACACTTGAATGAATAGAGAACTATTACAAGGTTTCTTGAGAGAATAAAAAGGATTCTGTGATGAGTGTATTGCAGTGTCAATGTCTCTATATGCTGTTCAACTGTACTCTGTCACACACAACGTCTTGGACATCTTCAGCACACTTGGACACTTGGCTGAACCCATAAATAATATGGTGGCTTTAGGATAAAAAAGGGAAAAAAAATTCAGCTATCAAGCCAACATTATCAGTCTTATTTCTCTATTATAATAAATATATCCATCCATCCATCCATTTACAACATTTATCCTGTTTAGGGTCGCGGGGCACTGGAGCCTATCCCAGCTGACTTGGGGCAAAAGGTGGACTACACCCTGAACTGGTCACCAGTCAGTCACAGGGCACATATAGAGATGGACAACCATTCGCACTGTCACTGAGTGGGAACTGAACCCATGCTGCCCGCACCAAAGGCAAACAAGTGTACCACTACAGCATCAGTGACCATAATAAATATATAGTCTAGATTTTATTTGGGTATTTACTGTTTAGTATGTGTAGGAAAAGGGTGCAAGAATAGGGTCAGTAAATACGCTAGTTGTGGGATGAGCAGGAGCTGTTTTGTTGTTTTAAATTCCAAATCTGCCTCCAAGGAGTCTTTGCTGCTTTGTATGTCAGTCTCCTTATTCCACGTCCATCTTTCGACATACATTAATTGTGAAAAAGTGGGGAGTACAAGCCAAAAAAAAAAAGCTGATATTTCATGCGCTATCATACAAGACTGTGGTTCAAACACCTGAGGCCTCATGGACAAAGACTTGCGTGGATTTCCTCCTACAACATGGCGTACGCTCAAATCCAGAAAACGTCGTATGCACAAAACTATTCAGATGTATGAAACTGCGTACTCATGAATCCAAGCACATTTCCTTTGTACATTCCAATCAACGTGGAAATCAGCGCACGTTGGAGTAGCCGACTCCTCCCTGTCCACGCCCAGATTTGAATATGCAAATCATATTTAAATGAACCCTGCACCCGATCTCTGCATGATCAGAAAAAAAGGAAAATGAGCAGGGTAATGAAGAAAAATAATTTTTCTGAATGTGAAGTTGCTCAATGAAGTGGAAGCACGCAAGAAAATCCTTTTTGGCAGACTGTCCTCCGGCGTTAACAACACGTGAAAGAGGAGCGAATGGGACAGCGCGTGTGCGGCTGTCAATGCTGTGGAGACAGAATAGCACGTACACGCTGAACTAAAAAAGAAGTGGTCAAGCCATTAAGATGAATGTGAAGCAGAGAACAGCTGCCCACCGCCAACGTGTGGACAAAACAGGCGGAGGAACCGACGCGGTGGGCCTCACCCGTTCGAGGAGAGAATCGCTGCGATCGTGGGTGACGCTGCTCTCTCAGGGGTGATGGGAGGGCACGTGGCTGACTATGATCAGCCCACAAGGTTAATACCATGAATTTTTATAACTCATACCAAATGTGTTCATACAGTAACCTACACTCAGCCCTGTAAGATAAAGGTTCATGCATAAATGTTGTATGTGTGGTATTTGTAATAAATCTTTTGAATTCAAATAGAAGCACATCAGCATATCAAAGAGGATATCAAAACTTTGACTCCTTTTTGATTACTCTATTTATTATTTTAATACACAGGAGAGGACTCGCACACTGACAAAGTAAATCATGTTGGGTTTTTTTAGAAGAAGAGGGGTAAATTATGTCAATTTAAACGCATTTTAATCATGTGCAACTGATGTACATGTTCAAATGAAGTAAATTCAAAGGGCTCTTTTTTTCAGTGCATGTGCTGGAGTCACGAAGCGATTGTGAGGGCAATAGGCGGCATAAATGATGGCGCCACCCTAGTGGCGTAACTTTGATGTGAAAGGTGGGGGGGACAAATATTTTTTTGTGCTAATATACATTTCATATACACAGTTGCCCCAGAAATTGATTGTAACACATATTGTTAACAATTAACTGAATTTGAAAATCAGAAGAATTGTGGCACACAAATATTAAGTGTACAACAATTATTCACTTTATGTGAAGGGATTTGTTATACAATATAAAAAAATCTTGTAATAACTGTTAAAAGTGAAAAATAATTGCATGAAAAGAACAAACCTATTTAGCAAGAAACATGAAATACACTTTAATTGCTTCACTGGGCTACATACAGTGGTACGACGGGCCAGATCAGCCCCCCGGGCTTTGAGTTTGACACCTGTGCTCTAGTGACTGAATTAAATGTTCAAACTGTGCATGATGTAGTAGTGGCTTGACATTTTTTCCTTTAAATCCAGTACAATACATTTCCAATTATCCAGCCATCCATTCTCAATACCGCTTATCCTGTTCAGGGTCACCAAACCAGCTGACTTCGGAACCCTACTTCCGACAAAAGGCGGACTACACCCTTAACTGGTCACCAGTCTGTCGCAGAGCACATATAGACACAGACAACCACTCCCACTCACATTCACACCATCACTGAGTGGGAACTGAAGTGAATAAATTAAGCTGATGTGCGACTGCCCTGGTCACCCAGTCGTGGCGTGGACAGGCGACTGGCGCAACCACCCTGGCCACCCAGTTATGATGTGAGCAGGCAACTGGCCAACAGCCTTGGTCACCTGAACGATACGTGAACAGGGGAGTGGCACGACCAGCCTGGTCACCAAGCCGTGGTGTGGACAGGCGACTGGCACGACCACCCTAATTGCCACTCGTAGTGTTGACAAGCGACTGGCACCACCGCCCTGGCCACCCAGTCCTGACGTGAACAGGCGACTGGCACGACCGCCCTGACCACCAAGTCGTGATGTGAACAGGCAAGAGGCGCGAGGTCCCTGGTCTCCCACTCATGGCATGGACCAGAGACTAGCACCACCGCCTTGGCCGCCAAGTCATGGCATGAAATGAGGTGACTGCAGGAGGTCAAATTGGATGGTTTTACGGTGGTTGCCTGACAGGCGCATGTGGACCAGAGGGGTCCGATGGATAACGGTCCCCAAGAGATGACCATCCAGGGCATTAGCTGGCACTGGATGAGAGAGAGGAACCCGACCCAATCTCAGCTAGTGGGCAAGACCGTCATTCATAATGCTGACATCGGACCCACAGTCCATGAACGTGGCGAGAGTATGGGGTCCATCAAGGAGAAGAATCTGAGATGAGTAATGGTGAAGGTAACCTTGGCTTCCTCTGAAGCGCAGGTGTGGGGTTACAGGTGGAATAACAAAGAGCAGCTTATCAGTAAGGGATCCACATCTCAGGATCCCTAGGGTAATGTTCCTGGAGCCCCACCCTGGGTTCGATAGTGTTCTCAGTCGATGAGGGTGCAGTAGCCGGTGGTGCCGAGGAAGGGGCTGGAGTAACTGGCTGGGTTAGCGCACCCACTACTGTAGCTGCTGCATCTGCTGTCATTAGCGTTTCATGCTGCTGAAGGACAGCCTCAATCATCTCGAAGCGGTTTCATCGATGAGGTAGTGTGTGCTGGGTCGATGACTGGCTAGAGTTTATTGACGTTGGCGTGACATAAGACCCAAATGCAGCACACTGGGAAAGTTGGAAAGGTTTTGAATAATCAATTGGAGATCAACCGTTGCAGGTCAAATCAAAGCCTAAAATCCTTTCCAACTTTCCTGGTGTGCTGCATTTGTGCTGCATTCCTAAGTCATACTCGCCCTGTGTCACTATGTGCTGCTTTCACGACAGACTTTAAAACTTTGTTCGACTCTTTGAATTCACACTGTCACAGACTGCGGTCAACCTATTAGCTGTTTAGAAGCAACAGCCATGCAGGTAGAACAACGAATTCAGGAGCTGGAAAGCGCCTGCTTGGCCGCACATAAACAAAGGGAACTTTTTCATGTTAAAGTGAATGACTCGGCGGGCCAATGCAGGTGCCAACATATCCACATCATTGGTTTGCCTGAATCAATTGAGGGCCCTCAACCATATGTTTGTTTGTTTGTTTGTTTTTTCATTCAACCTAGATTGATAAAGCACACCAGAGCCTCACACCTGATAACTACTACAACTAATATTATTAATTGGTTTTATATAGAGCGTTCATCAATATGCAAATAAACTATTTACAATTAAAATAGTAACAACATTTCTCTTCGTGATGGCTCAGAAACAAAGATGGTTTATTTCCAGAAGTAAAAATGTTTTCCTCCACTTTCTGCTTTGTGTCAAGTAGTCATGAACCCAAATTAAAATTATTGACCAAAACTGAAAAATTTAAATGAGGAACCCCCGTCCGAAAACCAAAAGCTGAAACACAGAAAGAAATTATCAATCAATCAATCAATAAAACTTTTTTGTAAATGTTTTTCATTTTAAAAATTGCAACACAAACTTTACATTAATTAAAATATAAAAATGTATCAATCCCGCTAATTATTAATTGTAAAACTATGCCGAATATTAGTAAAATTGCATTTGTAGCTATGACTGCAGAGCTGCCAAACTAAAGAAATTCACTTCCAGAACATCATCCATCCATTTTCTGAGCCGCTTCGGGTCGCGGGAGTGCTGGAGCTTATCTCAGCTACCAATGGGCAGGAGGCGGGGTACACCCTGAACTGGTTGCCAGCCAATCGCAGGGCACATATAAACAAACAACCATTCGCACTCACATTCACACCTACGGCCAATTTAGAGTCTTCAATGAACTTAGCGTGCATGTTTTTGGGATGTGGGAGGAAACCGGAGTGCCCAGAGAAAACCCACGCAGGCTCGGGGAGAACATGCAAACTTCACACAGGCGGGGCCGGGGATTGAACCCCGGTCCTCAGAACTGTGAGGAAGACGCTCTAATCAGTCGTCCACCGTGCCGCCTACTTCCAGAACAATTTGTGCCAATTCACATATTTTTTAAATTATGTCAAGAACATTACCGCAGTACAGTTATTGCAGTATATTATCTAATAGGATAGAGATAATTCTGCATAATGTTCAATTTCACAACATAATCATTATCCTATAAATCTGATTGTTAATAAATTGTAGCTTCAATATTTGTTATTTTATTAATAAATATTTATTGTATCAACCTTGTAATGGCGGCCGCATTTGCAACCAAATGTCTTCTCTTGCATACTATTTTTGTGTTGCCTGTATCCACAATTGCTGCTGAATTGATCCAAATTTCCCCATTGTGGGACTAATAAAGGTTCTGTTATATTATAAATATTTATTATATTAATGTACTTTTAGGTGGCACGGTGGACAACTGTCTCACAGTTCTGAGGACCAGGGTTCAAATCCAGCCTCGCCTGTGTGGAGTTTGCATGTTCTTCCCGTGTCTGCGTGGGTTTTCTCCGGGTACTCCGGTTTCTTCCCACATCCCAAAAACATGCATGTTAGGTTAATTGAAGACTCTAAATTGTCCGTAGGTGTGAATGTGAGTGAGAATGGTTGTTCGTTTCTATGTGCCACACACAGGCGAGGCCGGATTTGAACCCGGGCCCTCAGGACTGTGAGGCAGTTGTGCTAACCAGTCAGTCACCCTGCCGCTGTAATAAAAAGTAATTAAGAGTAATTAAATGACGTTGATATGGTGATACTGACCCCAATATTAAACTTTCACTCTAAAATTAATTTTATTTTAACATTTATGACGAGTTGTTGTAACTGACAATGAAAAAATGATTTTATTTTTGACTTGGGGCCCTGGTACAGCATTCTAATTATTCCCCCGACTTGTATTTACGCAATCTGCTCTAGACTGGACTCTAGCTCATTGAACAAAGCCACAAGCGTTCTACTCAGACATGTTCACATTAATGCAGGAGTACGCTTACATACAATCTCCAACATGCCCTTTTTTTTGTCCGAATGGTTGAAAGTGTCCTTAGAGAACAAGGCAATCCCTTCCATATGTTTGCACCTGACTGAACCATATACTGCACACACACGCCATTCCTTGTTCAGTCACAATGGAGGTAGCCTGGTAGGACGTGATTCTCTCCCAAGAGAACATTGTCACAACCCAGTATGAGTCCAACTTGTGGCACTCAAATAGAATAGAATTCTTTACCTGACAGAGTTCATTTAGTCTCTTCTCTCAAGCTACGGTGGACGTTTTCTTTGAAGAAATTACTGCAAAGATCTATAGGAAAGTGATGTTTACCTGTCATGGTTGTTTCCTGCAGTCCCATTTTTTGGAGTTTGGGTGGCGCTTTGTGCCTCTCCTCCCTCTCTCTCTCCCCCCTCTCTCTCTCTCTCCCCCCTCTCTCTCCCCCTCTCTCTCGCCCCCAGTAATCAGCACCACCTTGGCCGCGTCCCTGTCCTCTATCAGCACTCATCACTGCCTGCATAAAAGCCTGCCTGATCCAGGAAACCACCGCCAGAGTATTAACACGTTGTTGTGGTACACAAGCCGGCCCTCGCACGCTCGTACGTAAGTCACTCGCTTTCCTGAAACCATTCTTACCTCCTCGTGTTCTCCTTCGTCTCCAAGCTATCCCACATGGTCCTGTGCCCGCTTCCTGCTCGCTCCTTGTCCTGACGGTCCACCATCTCGCCTCAGATATCTTTACATTGAGCCAACCTTCAATAAACCATTCTAATCTACTCCCTCCGCTTCGTTCTGCTTTGGGGTCCAATCTAAAACTGATAAGATTAGTATCATGACATTACCATGAATAATCTGTGGTAGAAATCCACTTACATAACAGCTACAATTGCAGACTTTATCCAGGTTTTCCCGAATAGCATAGATCTATCACAGGCTAAATATTTTGCTCCAACAGTGGGGTTCACATCTTTGTAGAGTTCACACGTAATACCCAAATGGCTTGGAGTAGCAGGAGGTTCATTTTTCTGTGATCTCAAGCTGTGAACTAGGCTTTTGTTATGACCCTCTCCCCCCCAATCCCACACACAAACATTTTACCACTGACAACTCAGCTGGAGTATGCAACCAACGTTATATTTAACCAAAAATGACACCGGAAGCACGGGATCCTTAAATACAATAAAAGCATGAGTGAAATAGAAACAGTGAAACTGAGAAATATTTTTTTTTAGCCTGGCTACAATGTTCCGTCTTACACCACGCTATCCTATGGAACACAAAATGACACCTGCTGGCTTCTACTAATTACAACATCTAGATTCAGCATGATGGTGAATTGTATTTTCATCCATTCATCCATCCATCAATCTTCTTCCGCTTCTTCGGGGTTGAATCGCGGGGACAGAAGCTTAAGCAGGGAACCCCAACCTTCCCTTTCCCCAGCCACTTCATCCAGCACTTCCGAGTGGATACCAAGCCATTCCCAGGCCAGCCAGGAGACATAGTCTCTCCAGCGTGTCCTTGGTTATCCTCAGGGCCTCCTCTTGGTGGGACGTGCCCGGAACACCTCACTAGGGAGACATCCAGTGGGGATCCTAACCAGATGTCCGAGCCACCTCAACTGGCTCCTCTCGATGCAGAGGATCAACGGATCAGCGAAGCACCTCCTGAATAACTGAGATGCTCATTCTATTTTTACACTAACACCAGTCATTCGGGGACCAAACAGTCCGTATTAAGGCATCTCGTACCCCATACTCCTGGACCACCCTCCACAGGACTCCCCAAGGGACACGGTCGAACGCCTTCTCCAAGCTCAACACAAAACACATGTAGACCTGTTGGGCGAACTCCAAGGCACCTTCCAGAACCCTGCTGAGGGTGTAGAGCTGGTCCACTGTTCCACAGCCAGGACAAAAACCACACTGCTCCTCCTGAATGATGTGTGATGAGTGTGAGTCCCCCTGTCGTTGGAACACACTTTCCGGCCACCCTAGTAAAAAGGGGGACCACCACGCCGGTTTGTCAATCCAGAGGCACTGTCCCCAATATCAACGCGATGTGGCAGAGGTGTTTCAAACCAGGACACCCCCACAACACCGAGAACCCTCCAGAACTCCAGGGAGATCTCATCCACCCCCGGGGCTCTGCCACCGAGGAGCTTTTTAACCACCTCAGTGACCTCAACCCAGGCGATTGGAGAGCCCACCTCAGAGTCACAACGTCTTGAGTTTAGGTCAGCGACACCTCATCCAAACGATAAAAAGAGTTGATTGTGCACTGCTTCCCCCTCATAAAACGCTGGATGGTGGAGCAGAATTTCCTCGAAGCTGTCAGGAAGTCGTTCTCCAAGGCATCACTAAACTCCTCTCACGCCCGAGTTTTTGCTTCAGCAACCACCGAAGCTGCATTTACCTACCAGTAACCATCAGTTACTTCCAGAGTATCACAGGCCAAAAAGGCCTAATAGGACTCCTTCTTCAGCTTGACGGCATCCTTCACCCCTGGTGTCCAACAACTTGTTCCGGGATTCCTGCCACCACAGGCACTTACCTCACGGCCACATCTCCCATGGGCCGGCTCACAGTGGAAGTGAGGAACATGGTCAACTCTGACTCAATGTCCCCCGTCTCCCCCGGGACGTGGTCGAAGTTCTGCCAGAGATTTGAATTTAAACTCCTGACAGCTCCTCCCACGCCAGATGTTCCCACGCCAGATGTTCCCAGCTGACTCTTTACAATACATTTCGGCCTGCTAGGTAGGACCGCTAACTTCTTCCACCATTGGAGCTAATCCTGGGAGATCATCTTATAATCACTTCATTTGTTTGATGGTGTTTAACTGAATAAAATTATAAGGGGCAGTGTTAATATCTCATTTAAAAAATATCTTCACAACACACATATATACAAAGGGTCTTCAACCATTTTCCACTATGAGAGAAAAATTCTACCACTAGAGCTCCTTGTACCGGATACTGTATTTATTTCAGTGTATTTAAATCTCATCACTCCTATGAAAGGGTTGCAATAAATGTCATACAAGACTATGTTTATTTAATTACTCAGTACATTGTATGTCACTGTCCAAAAATAAAACATTATCACCAAAGTATACAATTTTTTAAGAAATAAATTAATAAAACATTATAATTTTTTTTTAACATGAACCTTGATCCTTTTCACTTATCTGAGGATTTAGTGAGTTAAATAAACATTTTGTTTCTTTGATAAAGCAAAGCAAAAATATTGCAATTCATATTTGCCTGATAAATTGATGTTACCAAGCAACCCTAGTTAATGAAGAGTCTCTCACTTGGCTACGTTTTTCAGTATAAAGCTCAAGAAGACCTCACACCGATTGGCCTCCCTGCTTTTCTCCTGCCTTCTATTCTTCATTATCTAATTCAAGTGTCAATTTTAAGCCAACGCTTGTGTTGACCCTTTCTTCTGCCATTGTCTCTGCCCAGTAGGGTAGCACTACTGTCACTTAATCGTTGATCCAATTAATTTTGGGAACCTTTTTGTGCTTCTTTACAAGTACGAAGGCCACTGAATATAAATGTGCAACAAAAGGAGTGAGTGAACACAGAGCAGTGTCATTGATTGACACCGGAGCCAAAACTCCTGTGTGCTGCCATAATGGCAGCTCGAGTTATGGAACCTTAGCAGTGAAAGGTGGCCATGATGAAAGAGATGAACGTGTCTAATTAACTTGTGTCAAATAAAAGTTTTCAGCTTGACACAAGTAACTCAGCCTTTTATTGGTTTGCCTCCTGGTAGGGCTTTTTAAATGGAGAGCTTATTGAACTGATGCCATTTTAGTTTTTTTTTTTGTTTTTTTTGTGCAGTGCACACCTGGCATCTTTATGCACCATTATTTGGTGGTTAAACAGTGGGCAGTGCCATGGAGCCTTTTTAAATGGTCTTACACTATAGGGGGGAAGTAGCTATTCCACACTGTAATAATGCATGTCTTTTGTCAAATCTGGGTTTACTTAACCTTTTTCCCTAATTGGCCATATTCCCAAAGTTTCATGATTATTTGTGCAATTGTTGTATTTGGACAAAATCTATTATAATAAGGATAATTATATATTAATAATGTTGCGCAGCTTTGTTCACAAAATACATATTTTGCTATCATTCCTGCCTTGACTGTTTGATGGGGATGGTGAATAGGGACTCCTGTGATGTCAAACCACAGTGCAAAGCCACGGTCACAGATGGCAAATTCACTGAATTCACATGATTTGTAGACTGATAACATGGCACTACGTTAATGCTGCATTACTTATTTCTTAGCACAAGGTATTCTGTAGAGATGACAAGGTGATCTCATTTACAACACTGAGCACCACATTTACTTCATGCACAGCACTGGAAAACATGATCACTCTCGTGAGCATTTGTAATCACTGCACTGTCAGTGTACACTGGGAACAAGGTATAAAAGGGCCACAGATGGCTACAATTTCAAAATGATATAATCCATTGGAAGGGGGCAGAGTGCCTTATCACAGTAGGTGGTGTCTTATTACCTAATATTCCCAAATTGAATTTATCTTAATGATTAGGGGTTTAGGATCCAATATATGAATTCTGTCCAAGTATATTCAGCCATTAAATAAAAAATAAAAGTTAACTATACTGTCTATGAATACATACATCACTCATTTATTGGGTTTTAGTGAGGGTTTGAGCTACAACCTGAGATATTTAGGGTATAAGATGTATATTATGAGATTTTGCATTTGAAAGGGGTTGGAGGAGTGATTGCAGAGTGCTACAAGCAATTGACCAATCAGCGGGAAAAGCATCCATGCTACTTAAATTACTGTGAACTCTGAAATCACTCCGCCAGCCTCTCTCGTATTGGATACCCCTTATGATGTCACCGCGATGCCGCTCTCGATTTGAGCATTTCTCAATTCAAGGGCGAGTCGTGTTGTGGCAAACACCCACATGGCATTCCGTCCTCGTGCCCTTGCAGCACATACACAATAAAGGGGTTCGTCAACGGCGTGCTACGACTGCGCGTTGCTAAGTGCAGTGTGAAAAGGCCTTGACAAACACTCACAAGTTACGCATACTGTATGTCTGTCCTACGGTGGCCGACAGAGGCAAATGCGCTGCAAACGGCCATATGCTGCAAATGCAGGAATGACAAAAACAAAAAATACACAACGCATTAAACAACAGCAAAAGAAAAATGCTGCAATCACAGAAAACAAGATAGATACATTAGCGTACCGTAGCAGTCCGCCTAACCATGGTGGCCATGTTGGGGAAGTCACCGTTCCCATAGAAGGCACTGCATGGACACTGAAATTAGTCGTAACTTGCTCATTTCCCAACTGATTTTCATGAGGGTTACTGTTTTGTTAACACCAAAGCGTATGCTATCAATACGTAACATTTGATGGAAAACAAACAAAAAAATAATTATTATTATTATTATTACAGTGGATGACTGATTAGCACATCTGCCTCACAGTTCTGATGACCGGGGTTCAAATCAGGCGCACCCCGCCTGTGTGGAGTTTGCATGTTCTCCCCGTGCCTGCGTGGGTTTTCTCCAGGCACTCCGATTTTCTCCCACATCCCAAAAACATGCATGGTAGGTTGATTGGAAACTCTAAATTGCCCTTAGGTGTGAATGTGAGTGCGAATGGTTGTTTGTTTATATGTGCCCTGCGATTGGCTGGCAACCAGTTCAGGGTGTACCCCGCCTCCTGCCCGATGATAGCTGGGATAGGCTCCGCCACGCCTGTGACCCGAGTGAGGAGAAGCGGCTCAGAAAATGGATGGATAATAATAATGATAATACTAATAATTATTATAATAATAATAATGCCTTCAATTAATTGATTAATTGAATTCTACATTGATTCACAGACTTTGATGCCTACTGTTCACGTATTCATCAATGAAATACAGTATGTCTGACATCTACCACACATGTCAGCAGACTTCAGAATCTGCCTGAGCCCCGATCAAATTCACCAAAATTGCGTTAGACCACCTGCGTCAAGATTTGGACGTGGCCTCACCAGGCGTAAGTTTAAACCCAATTTCTGCCATCAAATTGTTCCTCTGCCCTGCGCAAGTCAAAGGACACACACTTGCTGCACCAGAACACCCTTGCTGCGTGTAGACTGGTCTGCCAAATTGGCAAACGTGCAATGAGCCATTGCCCTTGCTCGAAAATCAGGATACGTCAGCATTTATTATATTTGTTTGCCCAAAATGATCAGCATCAATTGTTTCTTTCATTTTTCTCTCTTTCTTGTTGTATGATTACTTTGAACATACATTGCAGAAACTAATGTGAAATTAGAGACATTTTTGCTGTGAGCGATGACTGAATTTGTAGGGAGTAGGACTGAAAAATCTTTTAGAATTTCTTTTGCTCATGATTGTTGTTAAGAAATTTATTCAATTTCCATTTTTATTTTCTGTTGTTGATTTTGGAATCCAATGATTCTTTGTTTGTGGTTTTTTTTCTTGTCTCGTCTACATGTTCAATAAATTTAGATAAAAAAAAAAAACACCGCACTGCAGATGCGCCATTACAAAAATAGAGCCCAATGTCTTTTCCTCCTCAGAGCAGTATTCAATATTCTTTGCTCTCAAGCTCAAAAAGCTAAACAAGGGCACAGTTACCTCCTTGATGCTTGCTTAACTGAGCTCTTGGGGTACTGTATACTGATATTTCCACACACTAACATCAAAATATGTTTTCTCCAGAATAAGGTAATATATATTGTATGTATGCAGTACACCACCTCCTTAGTTGCTGAGTATATGTTTTGTGCAGGGAACATTGGCTGCACTGCACTTAAAATGAATGCAAACATTCTTTACCACCATCAAGTTATAAATGTCTTGATTTTGAGCACATACCTGTCTGACCAAGGACAGGGCAGTAGATAATGAAATGGCCCATGCATTTATTGAAGCATATGCAACGTCTGCGCATCCTCAACCATGTGAAGAGTTGTAAAAAACAGGTAGTAGAGAGGACAAGACAGTGGAAACAACAACAGATCTTAAGTGTCTTAAGTGGTGAAGAAATCGTACAGTCTATTAATTAGCAAATTAAGTGCTGCCTGCTATCACCCATTCTGTCCTTAGTCATAAACGTATTGACGTGGAGGTCATTGCGGCAGTCTTTATGTGACTATCCCTTCCCGGGTTATCTCGGTCTGTTCCCTCAGGATGTCCTTGTCTCTGTGTATCTTGGTGCTCCAACCAATTATCATGTCAAGTTAGCAAGCAGACGCCACGCTGGGCTTAATTTGCCCAAACCTGCCTACCTGATTTCAATAATTGCACTGTGGCCTCATTATCTGATCTAGCTGAGCAAGTGTGTGTGCAAAATGCCATGAGGATTCATGTGTGCGAGTATGGCAATTTCCAGGCTTGTTTGTGCTCGTGCAATACATTTAATTACAGGTAAAGTCACTGCTGTATTTCTGCAGGGGGTGTAACTGAGACCTCTTATCCATTAAAACAGAGTTTATGATTCAAAGTAAACTGGAAGAGATTTTTAGTTATTATCTTTTTTAGTTATTCATCTTGGATTTAAAGAAGTGTGCAAATGGCCCTGACTGTCTCTCAGTGGTTCACGAAGCAACAATAAGGTCAAACGTTACCTGATTATATTCTTGGCTGCAAATATCACTTAGCCTGACATCTGCTTCTGCGAATGAGCGGAGATGATCTTTAAAAGACCAAATCATGCCAATGTCAATGATTCTGTTATGTCATACTTAAATACAGTACACTACAGTATAGGACACAAAGCTCCTGTATCCATCAAGCAGTAAGTACAGTAATAGACTTTCCACCAATCTGATTGCCTGTATCGGATTGGCCGATATTTTGCATTTTATGCACATTTTGTAATCGGCTGTAGTGTCATAATTCGTCCATCAGATTAATGAAGTCATTGGCTCCGCAAATTGAGATATTACAGCCGACACAATCTTGTTTACTCCAGGGACATTCACCGTGTCGCCCGTCTTTTGATGTAGTATGTATGGCCTTGGTCCTGGGGGACACAGGGGACACTGCGTCCGAATCGACCATGTTCCGCGCCTCCATTGTTGAGGCGACTCACCGGAGCTGTGGCCGCAAGGTGGTTGGTGCCTGTTGGGGCGGCAATCCCTGAACCTTTTGGTGGATGCCAGCGGTGAGGGTTGCTGTCAAGCTGAAGAAGGAGTCATATCGAGCCTTTTTGGCCAGTGGGACTCCGGAGGCAACCGGAACACAGCTGTGGCAGGGTTCGCGCTGCCCGTTCGTGACCGCGCCAATGGCTAATTGAAACAAGATGTAGCAAAGGGAATATTGCCCATGTTTGCGACGCTGGCGAATAAAAATAGCCTGCTTAAAAACTCCAAAGCCTTTCCTGAAGTTCAAGTGATCATAAAGTGAATGTACTCTAAAAATAAGAAAAATAGAATCACCCTAGCTACGCTTCAGAAAGGTAAAGCAGAAGCGGGACTTGACGCATCCAACATCAAACACTATTATTTAGCGAGCCAACCTCATTAAATGGTTACATGCAAATGTTGAACAACAATCTTGGCTGGAACTAGAACAGATAGACTGTAATAGCACCAAAGTATCTGACCTCCCATTTATCAGCACAAGTCTCCAACGCCACAATTGTTTGAAGAATCCGATTATTGCTGCCACTTTATCAACTTGGTGCAAAAGTCTAAAAACCACACAATCTGAGTTAACACATCATTCCTCCCCAATCTGGCACAATCATGATTTTGAGATTAACAAAATACCCCTCTACTGCAGCACATGGGAAAAAAGTGGAATTGACCGCCTACATCACTTATTAAAAAATAATGTATTCATGTCGCGTGAAACTTTATTCCAAGAATTTCAAATTAGAGGCGGTAACTTCCTTCAATACTATAAAGTTAGAACAACAATCCTAAAAAGATTCTCAACACACGCAAAATCGCAAATACTTTAGGACTACCCATTTTTGTTAAAAAAATAGTAGAACTACTTCTACAAAACAAAAAACTCCTACAGCATACAGTAGTACAGTACACAAATTACCGTAGTTTCACGACTATAAGGCGCACTTAAAAGTCTTAAATTTTCTCCAAAATGGACGGGGCGCCTTATTATGCGGCGCGCCTTATGTGTGCACGAATCCAAAATCTGTAAATGTTGTTGTGTGACTTTGATGAGCGCTCCGCTTGACTGACTGGGAGCATTTCCTGCCGACACGCTGCTTATATAGAGGAAAGGCGGACGTGACTGAAGACAGCATGTGGACGTTAAAGGGGGAAGTGTGCGCGTGACAGAGGACGCTAAAGACACGCCCACAGTAGGTATATAGCGCCGGTATGTGCATTGTGCAAAACAACATCGGTTTGGCTAACGACCCCCGAAAATGGCACCTACGAAAAGACACACTTATGAAGCACAGTTTAAATTGCAAGCAGTTTTGCTCCCACTTCCTTTTTAAAAACATTGTTTTAGTGTGCATGCATGCTACCGTATATTTTAAGCTAGCGTATGTTTTACAAAGCCTGCGCCCAATAATACTTATGTATGTGTATGTGTATGCCTTATGTATGTGTTAAATACAGAAATAGACCCCGTAACTGAGACTGCACCTTTTAATACAGTGCGCCTTACGGTCGTGAAAATACTGTAATCTTAAGTACTAATTTAACACACTTACCAGTCACAAAATGGGAAAAAGACCTTTCAGTGTCTACTGACGGCTCACCAACCCCGTACACCAGTTGACTAGCATGATATGGTGTTCATTTACTAATATTTTCGATAGACACACTATAGGCTTTAATTACTTGTGCTTGGATCACTAACAACACCGGTTATATTAACATATCAACTCGCAGGTTCTTATAGGTGTTTAGACACTAAAAAAAAGAATCCCACCGCAACACTTGTCAGTAGCACTGTATTGCTCATTTTCCCACATCCTGTCCTGCCCTTTTCTGTCTTCTCTTATCTTGTTCTCTTGGTTAGTTATTGCATGATGAATGAATGAATAAAGATTCGTTCTTCATATCCATTCAACCGGGAACATGCTCCACACAGTATACACAGGCCAAAAATAAAATGGGCCTTTTAGAGTAAAAACAAATATTCAGAAAATAACCAAGATTTTATTGGGAATTTTTAATTTTTTTTTATAAAACCCTATGAAAAAGTCTTCATGTCACATGAGACACCAGCATATCTCTGGAAATCTGAGTTCAGCAAGCGTCGAAATGATGATCATCTAAAGGCCAAACCCTCAAGTAGGCTTTGTTTTTTTCTCTAACATTTGTTTTTCTCCAAATTCCACAACAGAAGGGTCCCAGTGATGACAGAAATGTGATGATTACCAGATAACTGGAAATGGAATGGATAGTTAAGTGTGTAAGTGGTCCACACATCATCATTCTGGCTGCTCAGTATAATTTAGCATCAGATTAACCCACATCTTATTTTTACTTTTGTATGGCAGGTAAGAATGTTTGGTGAGAGTCTTTATGTTGCAGGAATCCCCCCTCTCCATGTGTGTGCTTGTGTCTCATCAAATCTAAGGTTGAGTACAAGTTTTATGGTGTTGTTTTTACGTTTTATATCCAAAAGAGATTCCACTGTACACATTAGGGAAGGCCTTTTTAATCAATTAATAGATTGACAGAAATTTGAGATTAATGTTGCTTGTGTGTGTGTGGTACGAAGATAGCTGGGATAGGCTCCAGCTCGCCCGAAACCCTAGTGAGGATAAGCGGAAAGGAAAATGGATGGATGGATGGATGCATTTAATGTGAAGAGTTTTATCGGAGCCTCAAGCTGTCACGCTTTGATGTTAACGGGACCCAGAAGCAAGCGGAGGCTGAAAGGATTGTGGTGAAAGGTTTATTGAAGCGGATATTTAGGCTGGATCCTTGGGGCGTATTGGCAGGTCGTCGAGGCGGGCACATGTAACAGGCTGTGGTGTGAGCAGGTGGATGGCTGGGCGGCGTGGCGGACGAGGTCAGCATGGCGGGGAACATGGAGGGAGTACTGAGGAGAAGGAAGAACACGGGGGTCAGCAGGGAATCTGAGACTGGCGTATCTTACGTTCAAGTTGAGAGCCGTTGTACCGCAGGAGAAACGCTAATACTCTGGCGAGGATTTACGGGATCTGGCAGGCTTAACATAAGCTTGACCATTGTTTTTAATGCTTTTCTGTTTTTGTTGTTGTTGTTTTTATTGTTGTTGTTGTTATTACAAGCATTTCTTGATTTGGTATTGTTGTAAAAAGCCCATTCTTGGAATAGCGATATCTCTGTGGAAAAGATACACTTACATGACTACTTTCGATCAATTGCATGAAATGAGTATAGAAATAATAATTAGGGAGCTCTCACAATTCACCAAGGAAATATAGTGAAAAGCCCATCTCCATTACACATAACTCACACAGGATCCTATGCATTTGCATTAATGGAGAGATGGCAGCATTCTTTGGCTGATGAATTTCAAAACCATGAAGAGCTGAAAGTTGCTGAAGGGCCGCAAACCACTCCTAATTAGCATATGACATGCAAGTGAGTGCTTAAATACATTCAGACTTTTTTGCATTAGATTGAAATCATTCCGATTGAACATCTCAAGTCTTTTTACAGGTGATGTAATCTATTCTGATCGGGGGTTTACTACATTTAATCAGAACAGCCGTATTACAGACGTGGAACATGCGCAATTATATGTAAACATGATTTCTCAAGACTGAAGTCAGTCATACTTTTAGCACAGGAAATGCGATTGTTTTGACACATGCGCACACAGAAGCAGACTGTCTATTCCAATTGAGCGTTTACATGACATTTATCTGTTTGGGGAAAGGAATATTATACTCCTGTGGAATCGAAATTTTGTTCGGTTTCAACCTGTTTATTCCAATTGAGATCTTTATATGGAGCATTTTTATTTGCTTTGAGCTTCAAACCTGATGTAAACCGGGCTACTGGTGCAAACCTGTTTCCACTGTGCATGCAAGGACAGCAATCTAATCTGAATCAGCGTTAGCATCATTGATCAATGAAGCACTTAAAATACAAAATACATTACAAGATCACTCATCTGGAGCAAACTTGAAGTGAAGAGAGACAAAGACGTAGACGGAGTGAGTGATTGCACACCCCATTAAATCAATGATGTCTGCTAGCTGCAGAAGCCTGTGTGGGATAATTACTTAGGGAGAGTGATCAGAGGCTAATCTGATGATGATGCCCTTAACGACCCACTAGCAAGCAGATTTGATGAAGCAGCACTCCTGCGGGATTGGCTTTGGCTGTGAAGATGACATGCAGATAGAGGACATGCAAGTGCGTGGTGTACAGTAGAGGATTCAAATTGTAGAGTGACTTCAGTTGCCTGCTTTCTTTTATTTGTCCGTGTTTTTAGTTGATTACTTCAAAGATTGATGAAATTTAATGTGATGAGCTGTTAAATCTCTTAATCATAAAATCGTTACATTGTGATTTCAGATTACAGACTATACATTTTGGGGCATACTTCGACCTTGGTTGAAAGAATTCTCAATCATAATGTGACTACAGGGCAAAATCAAACAAAATGCCTAATAGTATTTATACTCATACCCTTGGCAGTTTAAATGACAAACTAAGGGCTGATGAAACTGTAACCCCCGGACAGAGACCCGAGTCAAGAAGTTAGAGAGACTCATACGAAGACAATTCCATACAAAAACACACTTAATGGATTATGAGACAATGTTAGTGATTTGCTGCGATTGACTGGTTACCAGTGCAGTCTCTCAACCAGTCAGCTGACATAGGTTCCATGCAGTTCACCACACCCACACTGAGTTTCTAAGCAGAGGACTTGGCAGCTACTTCCCGAACGAAAGAACCAAAGTGTAAGCAGAACTGCAGTGTTAGCACAGATTAGCATTATCATAAAAGTACTTTTGCACTGCACTTAGCACAGTGCATACCACCGTCAACCAACACTCTGGGCTCTGCTTTTGTCAGTAGATGCAACCAGCTACTGTAGCCTTGAATGCGCTGGCCAAAAAATTGCAGTGAGATCCAGCCCACTGGTTGTCAATCTAACGAAAGCCGGGTTTGCCATTGGCCAAGCAGTATATTGGGCGGGATGAGGGCTGACAGATTGCATGAGACAGATCCACACCTAAAATGAGCACCATGGTAAAAAAACAGGCTTTTAAAATGCCATATTTTCACAACCATAAGGCGCACCGTATTAAAAGGTGCAGTCTCAGTTATGGGGTCTATTTCTGTATTTAACACACACATAAATCGCACCGTATTATGGGGCGCAGGCATGGTAAAATATACGCTAGCTTAAAACAGACGGTAGCATGCATGCACGCTAAAGCAATGCTTTTAAAAAGGCAGCGGGAGCAAAACTGAGTTCGGTTGTACTTTATTGAAGTATTTAACAATGCACTCACGTTATTTTTTTTATCAATCCTCATCCACAAATCCATCAAAGTCCTCATCTTCTGTATCCGAAATGAACAGCTGGGCAAATTCTCCATAAAACATGCCAGGTTCCCTCTCGTCATTGTCGGAGTCAGTCTCGTTGCCGTGCGGCTCCTCAGAAATGATGCCGGCTTTTACGAAAGCTCGAACAACATTGCAAGCAGACACGTTAGCCCAAGCATCCACAATCCATTCACAAATTGTGGCATAACTCGCCTGGCGCTGCCTCCTAGTCTTAGTAAAGCTGTGTTTGCCATCTGTCATCCATGGCTCCCACGCCGCTCGCAACTTCAGTTTGAACGCCCTGTTTACACCAATGTCCAGTGGTTGGAGTTCCTTCGTCAAGCTCCGAGTTATTGCATTCAGTCGAATGGTGACTGTAGAGACACTTCTCCCGGCTGTTCTTTGCTCATTAATCCGTTGCTCGAGTTGATCTTCCAACTCGGGCCACCTCGCCTTGTTTCCGCTGAAACTCAGCTTCATCTTCTTGACTTGGCGAAGCTCGTTTTCTTGAAACAAAACAGAATTGTTGAAATCTTTGCAGATTTATTAAAAACGAAAAACTGAAATATCACACAGCCATAAGTATTCAGACCCGTTGCTCACTATTTAGTAGAAGCACCCTTTTGAGCTAATACAGCCATGAGTATTTTTGGGAATGATGTAACAAGTTTCTCTCACTGGAGCAGTTTGCAGCCGTGTGTAAAGCAGTTAGGATGAAAATAAAAAAATGCAACTATGAGGCCATGGTCCTCAGTCAGAAAAGGGTGGAGTGCGCTCTACGGCCCGAGTAGAGGTGTTCAAGTCCCTCAGGGTCTTGTTCACAAGTGAGGGAAGAATGGAACGGGAGATCGACAGGCGGATCAGTGCAGTGTCTGCAGTAATGCAGACTCTGCATCGGTCTGTCTTGGTGAAGAAGGAGCTGAACCCGAAGGTGAAGCTCACGATTTACTGGTCGATCTACACTACGTTCCTATGCTCACCTATGGTCACGAGTAGTGGGTCGAATACAAATGGACAAAATTAATTTCCTTCGCAGGATGTCGGGGCTGTCCCTTAGAGATAGGGTGAGAAGCTCGATCATCCAGGAGGGGTTCAGATTCGAGCCGCTACTCCTCCGCATTGAGAGGAGTCATATGAGGTGGCTCAGGCATCTGGTTAGGATGCCCTCTGGATGCCTCCCTGGTGTGGTGTTCCGGGACCCAGGACACACTAGAGAGACTACGTCTCGGCTGGAGTGGGAAAGCCTCGGGATTCCCTCAGAAGAGCTGGACAAAGTAACTAGGATAAAGTAGCTTTGTCTGGCACTTACTGTATTTTCTCATTGGGGTGATGTCGGCCTAAATTTGATGTCATGGCTGTTGTTTTTCCACCTACTGTAAGTAGCTGAGCATTGTGTAACACTGTGTGACATACAGTTGTACTTTTTTTCTACAAAATGCTTGACATTTAGGACATACTTAAAACTAAAACCAAAGTAGTTCCAAGCGGCAGTTTTGATGGATGATGGAGGATTTTCGATTTCAGGACAGTCTATGGCACTAGCCTGGAGCGTTAGCTTCTGTCTCAACAGCTTGGGGTGCGTTTGGAAATAGTGCCTCCAGCGCCGCTCTGCTATACTTGAGACTGTGCACTTTGAGACTAGAGTTAGTGCGTCAATTTCCCACTTTGTTGGTTGGAACGAACATGTGACAGAGGAGCAGCATAGTGGATCTATTCTCAACAAAGGCGTAACGTAGTTTTCCGTTACGTTAAGTAGTTTAGCACAGCTCTTCATTGTCATATATAAGCAGTGGGGCAAAAACGTATTTAGTCAGCCACCAATTGTAGCTGACTAAATACAGTTCTCCCACTTAAAAAGATTAGAGAGGCCTGCAATTTTCATCAGAGATATATCTCACTAATGAGTGACAAAATGAGAAAAAAAAATCCAGAAAATCACATCGTCTGATTTATAAAGAATTTATGACCAAATTATGGTGGAAAATAAATATTTGGTCAATAACAAAAGTTAATCTTAATACTTTTTATATACCCTTTGTTGGCAATGACAGAGGTCAAATGTTTTCTATAAGTCTTCACAAGGTTTTCACACACTGTTGCTAGAATTTTGGCCCATCCCTCCATGCAGATCTCCTCTAGAGCAGTGATGTTTTGGGACTGTCGCTGCACAACACAGACTTTCAACTCCCTCCAAAGATTTTCTATGGGGTTGAGATCTGGAGACTGGCTAGGCCACTCCAGGACCTTGAAATGCTTCTTACGAAGCCACTCCATCGTTGCCCGGGCGGTGTATTTGGGATCATTGTCATGCTGAAAGACCTAGCCACGTTTCCCCTTCAATGCCCTTGCTGATGGAAAGAGGTTTTCACTCAAACTCTCACGATATATGGCCCCATTCATTCTTTCCTTTACACAAATAGTCGTCCTGGTGCCTTTGGATAAAAACAGCCCCAAAGCATGATGTTTCCACCCCCATGCTTCACAGTAGGTATGGTGTTCTTTGGATGCAACTCAGCATTCTTTCTCCTCCAAACACGACAAGTAGAGTTCTTACCAAAAAAATCTATTTTTGGTTTCATCTGACCATATGACGCGTCTGCCTCACAGTTCTGAGGACCGGGGTTTTATCCCCGGCCCCGCCTGTGTGGAGTTTGCATGTTCTCCCCGTGCCTGCGTGGGTTTTCTCCGGGCTCTCCGGTTTCCGCCCACATCCCAAACAAATGCATGGTAGATTAATTGAAGACTCTAAATTGCCCGTAGGTGTGAATGTGAGTGCAAATGGTTGTTTGTTTATATATGCCCTCCGATTGGCTGGCGACCAGTTCAGGGTCTACCCCGCCTCTCGCCCAGATTCAGCTGGCATAGGCTCCGGCCTGCCCGCGACCCTAGTGAGGATAAGCAGTACGTAAGATGAATGAATGAATGAATGAATAACACCAGCATTATTTAGATCCTGTAGGTGTCAGTAATGAGCAATATCAGCCTCATTTGCTCAAGCTACCCTGAACTAATTACCGCGATGGAAACAAAAACCACATGGACCTTTTGCTACCAGGAACCCCTGCTACCAGGAACTCAAAGTTCCTGGGCTGGTTGGTGGAAAAGCCCCGATTGTAATGTGCCATGGTACAGGGGTTGGGAATCACTGACCTGGCTCCAAAACCCCATTCATGCGGAAGAGGATCAATCAAAACCTGCCCTAATCGACGACAGCAAAAGAGAGCACACGATGTGATCAGGAAGCTGGTGGACCTTAACACCGAAGAGCAAGAGAGTGAGTGGCCTCGAATGGTGAAAGGCAAACAAGAGCCAGTTAGAAACAAGAGCCAGTTAGAAAAAAAGCAAGACATTTCTTTCCATTAAGTAGGGATGAGCCATTTCATCCTGTTCCAATTGGTTTACAATGCTTTGGTCATATATTCTGTTGCACCATTCTACTTTCAGGCAGTGGCATAACCAGAGCATATTCAGTGAGGTGGCCAGGATGAGACCAAAGGTAATTTTGAGGTGGCACATAACACTTATCGACGATATAATAGACATCTAGAGCTATAGGTTTAGCTTAAAGCACTTTGTAGAATGGCGCCTTTTGAAGGTCATTGCATTAACTTGCATTAGTTTACACAGGGATCTGCTGCATCCAATATGGCGGACACTGACATATCGCAGCAACTGGCCAACCCCATACATACAACCTGCTCAATGAAGGATCTATGTATAGTATAAACTGTATGTCTGGTTTGACCAACCATGAACATATTTTTTCTTTTTCTTCTTTTTTCCCCCCTTCTTATTTGGCAAACTGTTTGGCAGTGACATTTATGTAACTACCCTGTTTGCTAGTTTTTTTTCTGTGTGCATGCTACCTCCTCACAAATGTTACAGTAAAAGACAGAGATTTAAATATGCTGAAAATCGACCTTCACTCTGTTATAGTTAATTAAATTGTAATCATTTGATCATTCTCTGGTTTAAACTACTTTCAGTTTCACTTACTCACTTTTGTCACTACTTCACCCGTACCCAGAAACACCCAGCGAAACAAAAAATTGCACTCTATGTCTATGTTTGTGTCGGTGAAATGCTTCTGTCATGTCTGGATGTTCTTGAAAAATGTTGTGCCTCTCAAAGAAAGGTAATTCAGGACAATTAAAAATGCGACAAAAACATACAATCTATGGTTAACGTGTGTCTATGTTTAACGTAAATTTGAAATCACCGCTCATCATTTCAAATATAAAGAAATCAACTCACATACTGGCGCATAAGATATTTAATGGATCAGAGCTTTCTTGTCATGTGGTTCCTCATTCAATTTAATTTTGCAAAGATCCACCCAACTTGTGTCCTTGTGATTCACCCATTGTCATCAAGATTAATATTATATTACTATCTATATTAATAAACGCTGGGCGCCGACAATCATAAATCGCAAATCCTTGTGTGTGTGGTCAACATGAGTTCGGCTGATGATTGTGAAGTGAAACTTAACGAAAGCCAATTCGGAAGCTCGCTGAAGCTTGCTCTGTCACGAGACAAAAAGAGGAGCCACTGGTTGTGTTGAGTGCATTTAAAACATGTTTCCCAAGTGCTTCACCACAATCAAAATAAAAAGGAGAAGAGTTTGCAACCACAATGTACGTAGTTACCAGAAAAGCAAACAGTGTCTCTATAGCTCCATCTATTTCTTCTTCTCCTACTTTAAAAAAAAATGTGTTATAATTTTTTGTTTGGTTATCTGCAGTCTAGATTCCCTGTGGCAACATGCTGCCACTCACAGGTCACTTTTGGTACCATAACTCACTCCTCATTTGGGGGAAGGAGACTCACTTTTGTTGGTAGAGATGTGTGGTGTGCTGTGTTGTTCATCTCGAGAGCTGCACTATGGGTTATATTCTCCTGGTCTTTTCCCCCTTTGACCTTTTTGAGCAGTCACTGATGGTGTAGTAGTACACTTGCCTGACTTTGGTGTGGGCAGCATGGGTTCAGTTCCCACTCAGTGACGGTTTGAATGTGAGTGCGAATGGTTGTCCATGTCTATATGTGCCCTGCAACTGACTGGCGACCAGTTCAGGGTTTTGCCCGTCTTTTGCCCAAAGTTAGCTGGTATAGGCTCCAGTGCCCCGTGATCCTCACCAGGATAAGCAGTGTGGCAAATGGATGGATGGATGGATTTTTGAGCAGCATTTGTCTACTATAACTTTGGGAAAGGCTGTTCCAAGATTTTTAACGCATGTACTTGGTCTGTAGGGAGATTTTGAAATTGTGTTCTACATCATCAGTAGTGGTGTATAGTTGTAAGGCGTATAAAACCAATGCAGTGAAACAGGGAAATTCACTTTCAAATAAAATAGTCAGTGTCTATTTTAGTCCTACTCGTATTTATGAAATTAAAGCCAATATGACTTAAGTAAAAAGTAGTCTTCCAAATAATTACTTCAGTAAGAGTAAGAAAGTACTCCCATGTATGTTTTTGGGATGTGGGAGGTAACCGGAGTGCCCCGAGAAAACCCACCCAGGCCGGATTTGAACCCGGGTCACCAGAACTGTGAGGCAGATGTGGTAAGATGTGCAGTTGGACACTGTTCCACATAATCAAAACATAATAAATAAAATCTTTTGAAAATAAAATCTTTGTAAAACAACGTGCAAATTCAGCTCCAAGAAATGGTCTTATACTATATTGTTTCTACTTATTAAACAGCACAATACTGTACGCTCACCAGGCAGATTATAAAAACAGGAAGATAGCTGCAGTGGATATAAAAATGTCTACACACCTGTTCATATGTCAGGTTGTTGTGTTGTAAAATAATTTTAACCAAGATAAATAATTTTTAAACTTTTTCCACCATTACATTTGAAAATAAAAAACTGAAATAAACTTGAATGGGATTGACTTTGGCTTGACATTTAACTTTCTGCCTTCTTTGCCAGGTCACCATTGAAAAAGTGAAGTTCTGTTTTAACTGGTTGTTAAATATATTATAGAAGTTATCATTTATTTGCTTAGCTTGCATTAGTATGATGGACAATTTTAGATGTTTCGCCTTCAAAAAGAAGACTCAGCATTTTGCTGTCACAACCACATTTGACTGTTGAGCGATGCACAACCTTGAATCCAGCCACACTAATACCATTGCCTGATGAAGGCACACAGCATGATTGTCAGGAATTGGCTGAACAAACTGCTAAATGTAGATGTGATTTGAAAGATCAACCATTAAGTAATGGACAGGTTCTATATGTAGATGGTTCTTCGAAAAAAGATGAACTAGGTAAGACAAAAACAGGATACGCGGTGGTAACTGATACCATTATACTAAAAGCTGAGTCACTACCATCACATTACTCTGCCCAAGCTGCTGAATTAGTAGCATTAACCGAAGCATGCAAACTAATGATAAATAAAGATGTTACAATCTATACTGATAGCCAATATGCTTATTCCACAGTTCATGTGTTTGCGCAATATTGGGATAACAGAGGAATGATTACGTCAACAGGGAAGCCAGTAACTCATGCTGAATTACTTAAACAATTATTACAGGCAGTGCAACATCCGCGAAAAGTGGCAATTTGTAAATGTGTTGCGCATACATCAGGCACAGACAAGGTTTCTAAAGGAAACGCATTCGCTGACAGAACCGCGAGAGAAGCAGCCTTTAAACCATTTTTAGGTTTAAAACAACAGATTGAACAACAAACATTAGATGACCAAACATTAAAAGATATGCAACAACAAAGTCCACAACAAGAACGCAATAATTGGGAAAAACAAGGTGCAAAACTACAAAATGAGATTTACATTAGCACAGAAGGGAAACAAATACTTCCAAAAAACCTATTTAAATGGGCTGCGATATTGAGCCATGGAATATCACATGTCTCAACTGGAGGGATGGTGGCACAGATAAATCGACACTTTACAACCTATGGTTTCAATTTATATTCAAAGAATTATTGTAGAGCATGCATGATCTGTGCACGACATAACCCGCAAGGGCAATTGCGACCTACTCGAGGTACATTCCCAGTGCCTACATACCCTTTTCAACGCATTCACATGGATTACATAGAATTAAGTCAAAGTGAAGGAAAGAAGTACTGCTTGGTTATCATAGATGCATTTTCTAAATGGATCGAATTATTCCCAACAAAATCACCTGATGCTCTGACGGTGGCAAAAGCACTATGTAAAGACATTATTCCAAGATATGGCATACCTGAAACCATTTACAGTGACAATGGGACTCATTTTGTAAACCAAATAATTAATAAAATAGGAACCATGTTCCACATCAATTTAAAAAACCATTGTGCTTACCACCCTCAGAGTGCAGGTCTAGTGGAAAGAATGAATGGGACAATAAAAAATAGACTGAAAAAATGTATGGAAGAGACAGGAAGGTCATGGACACAGTGTCTTGACCTCGTTAAAATGTACATCAACATTACAAGCACCACAGGTTTAACACCTTACGAAGCGTTGTTTGGAAGACCTTATAGACTTCCGTTATTTAAACAAAAATGGGAACTTGATGACGAAACAAACTTAGCTGATTACATGAGAAAGTTGTTAGAGAAACAAAATGTTTTAAAAGAATCTGCTAAAAGTAAATATGTTTCCCAGCAGGAAACCAAGTTGGTTGGACCGGGAGACTGGGTCCTAATTCGAAGCATCAAAAAGAAGCACTGGCATTCACCAAAGTGGGAAGGACCGTATCAAGTGTTATTGACAACACCAACAGCCCTAAAAATAGCAGAAAGAAATACGTGGGTTCATTTAACACACTGTAAAAGAGTCATTTCAGCTGAGTACTCAAAAAAGGAAGGTGAGCTAAAGACTGATAACGGAGCGGGAGCAGATGTGTAGATTCTGAAAACGCTTGCTGGTCAGTGAAGAAAAAAGACACCAACCCGTTTAGTGAGAACTCAGCAGAATGGCACACCCACATTGGTTACGACATTTGATAAGTGGATACGTAGTAATTTCGGCTACTATGGTGTTGGTTTTGTTTTTGTGGTACATGGGACGTCCCACCCTAAATGATAGAACCCATTTTTTTGATGGAAAATCACCTACCAACTGGACCAATATGACAAACCCAATAATAAAAAAAATTGAATCATTAACTCGTGTCAAAAGGGGTACAACTGATGATCAAGTTTGTGGGCATGGCCTCCAAACACGGCAAAAGGGTTTAATATTTTGTGCCCCCCAAAATCAAGCTGCTTTAATCATAATTCCATATGCGGCTCTCACAAATGACGCTCAAGAGAATGGGCAAAATTGGGGATATAAATATGACTGGTATGCAACTATAGGCTTTAAATGGGAAGACCTTATTGGTGAAACAGGTTATGATTGGTCCAGTTGGTCAAAAAGAACAGCAAAAGAACATAGAAAGAAATTTAACTTAAGCAAAACGGTCCATAGTTTAATATTGAAATACGAATCAAATCAACCAATGTGTTTGACGGTGAGCTTGTGGGCATATACTGGCGGAAAAGATCCCCACTTCCAAGTATCATTGTGTTATGGGAACCATGTCGAACCAGAAATGCCATCAGAAACTTCAAATAAAGGTGGATACATTTTAACGATTAACGAAATAACTACTGATGATTGGTTTCTTGTTGTCACAGGAGTTTCAGGACAAAATAATAATTGGTTATTATTGGTGGAACAAGCAGCAAATGTAACGAGAAAAGATTGTGTAGTTTGCATGGGTCCCAGGCCTTTGTTGCGCATAGTTCCGGCACAAATATCACAAGATTGTATTATTCCATTAATGAACGCTACTGTACCAACAAAGAGGTGTAAATCATGGGATCCTATATATCCCGTAACAGAAGCAGATAAACACAAACCAATGTTTTCTACTTTAGTAGCACCAAATAATTTCACTTGTATAAACATGATTAATAAAGGAAAAAAATTAGGACCACTGAACGACACACAGTGTAAACTAATCTTAAAAGTCAAACCAAATTTTGTGCCAATATCACGGAGCGACATCTGGTGGTGGTGCGGAGATGATAGACTGTTTGATAGATTACCTAAAGATAAATCTGGATTATGCGCTATTATTACTTTGATATTGCATGTGTCAGTATACCCTATTCCTATTCAAAATTTAATGGAAAGGACACCAATGTTTTTGTCCAATCTAGAACATGTACAAAAAAGAGATTTGTCCTGGCAGGGGCAAAATAATCCAACATACATAGACGCCATAGGAGTTCCTCGTGGGGTGCCAAATCAATACAAATTGGCTGACCAAGTTGCAGGAGGATTTGAGTCTTTCATATGCTGGTGGTGTACGATTAATAAAAATGTTGATAGGATAAACTACATCCACTTCAATGTACAGAGATTAGGTAATTGGACTCAGAGTGGGTTGGAAGCTGTGCATGAGCAGCTCAAGGCTACCTCTTTAATGACGTTCCAGAACCGCATAGCTGTCGACATGCTCCTCGCAAGAGAGGGAGGTGTTTGCGGTATGTTTGGAGAACAATGTTGTACATACATTCCAAACAATACTGCTTCGGATGGGAGCTTGACCAGAGCCATCGATGGTCTACGGACCCTCAATCACAAGATGAAGAACCACTCTGGGGTGGACACTTCTTTGTGGGACAGCTGGATGGACGTTTTTGGTAGATATAAAACCCTAATTTCACCAATATTGATATCAATTGCTGTTTTTGCAGCCATTCTGACATTATGTGGATGTTGTTGTATCCCATGCATTCGGTCATTAATCAGTAAATTAATCACCACAGCCATAACCCCCATGGAGAATCGTCTGGAGCTTATGTATCCCTTACTGTATGATGATAATGATGATAATGATGAAAATGATGATTATGATGATAATGATGATTTTGCTTTAACTAATTTGTTTCCTGATACAGATGATTACGATATTTAAACTACAACATTCATATATGACAGGTTTACTCTGAGTGTAAATGTATTTGTTTCATAAAAATGATTCTACAGTTAAAAATCGAAATGAAGTGACTGTAAGATGATATGAGTATTTGTGCAAATACATGATAAACAGGAGGGAAATGTTAAATATATTATAGAAGTTATCATTTATTTGCTTAGCTTGCATTAGTATGATGGACAATTTTAGATGTTTCGCCTTCAAAAAGAAGACTCAGCATCATCCATGGAAGGACGCTTGGACCAAGGACGTGATCGGATGTGGTCGGGTCGTGACAGGTGTTGATCCAATATTATGTGTTGTGTCTTATTGCTTAGAATAATATCAAATATTTTGTGTTGTGTCTTATTACTTAGAATAATATCAAATATTTTGTGTTGTGTCTTATTACTTAGAATAATATCAAATATTATGTGTTGTGTCTTATTGCTTAAAATATTATCAAATATTCTGTGTTGTGTCTTATTGCTTAGAACATTATGATTGTAAATCCCTCCTATTTCAAATAAATGCAGGAGCGAGGGGGGGGGATTGTTTAGAGCGTGTTGAGAGACTGTGATCTGAACAATCTCCCATACGCCCTCCTCATGAGAAAAAGTAACAAGCGTCTTCATTCCTTTTGTGTCTATTATAATGTTGGGTAAGATTAATCCAACACTGGTCTTTTAGCTGGTTAAATAAAGTTTAAATAAAATAAATATAAATAAATGTTCAATGGGAGCCCACACACTCCTGCCACCATTTCAATTTTTAAGTGGAAAAAAACAACACATGCATAGGGCCTTAGAGAAACATTGTTTGCGTTATCGATTAAAGTGACTGAATGAAGAAACTTTTTGGTGAGCAGACTTGTTGATAAAGTGTGTGTGTGTGTGTGTGTGTGTGTGAGTGTGTGTAGAGAGAGAGAGTGAGCGAGAACAAGTTGCATGTTTTATAGTTTCAGTAGTTGCGTCCATAAAATAGTGCTAATGGTGTCATATGCACAACCAAAACAACAGCAAAAACATCTGCAGATTATCACAAGGTGTTTTCTCAAGTTAGAAGTGGGCTGAAATATCAAGTTTGGGCAATGACAAAACTACTGCTGTCACAAATCACTTTGATTGCCCAGCGAAGCCGAATAAAAGACTTTGTGTGCGGACAAGTGACTTTCTTGTATCGTGTGATTGGTGAACTTGAGTCAAACATAACTGTGGTAATCACGGCGGATTGGAGCAACGGTGTGTCATCCCGAAGTCGAAAAACGAAAGTCTAAAAATAGATCACGCATGCAATTATTGATAAATGAAAGTAGCGAGTGGCATTTAGATTATTGTAAAGGAGTAAAAGTACCATTTCTTCTTAACATAAATACTCGAGTAAAAGTAAAAAGTATGCTTCATTAAAACTACTCTGACAAGTACATGTTATCCAAAATGTTACTTGAGTAAATGTAACAGAAAATGTAATGCGTTCCTACCCACCTCTGTCTACCAGCAGCTAACCAAAAATGTTGTCTGCTTCTGTTTTCCGTCATCATAATCTCAGTCATCATCATATCGTGTTTGGAGCGTGCAGTCAGCTGTGAACTTGAATTAAAATGGACTAGTTCACTTAACAAAGCAAAATATATATTTGCAAAATAATTGCCAATTAAAATGTTTACTTTACTTGGTTAGTGTGATTTATTATTTTATTTTTTTATTTTTATTGTTTGCTCCTTAACCACAATGTACAGCATCGGCATCTACGGGATGTAATTTGGCACCTTCATCTTGACACACCATTGTAAACTGTGATCTGTGATGTGTGAGCGATGTTTGTTCTTAATATGTTCATGTAGCATTAAACATTCTGTTTTCATAAGAAACATTTTCTTGGATTTATTGGGTAGCTCAATTAATTTCGGCATCAGGTGTCGCAGATCAGAGGTTGTGACGCACATTTTGAGCGACAAAAATAATAAAATAAAATTGGATTTTAATGTGACAAGATCACCTTAATCTTCAAATTTAGAATTATATTTGAAAACCGAATGAGCAAAAATAAAAACACGCTTAAATGAAATACACTATTTTCCAAAGTCACAGAGGGTCACAGCTCTAGAGCCAACTCCTTGGCTAAGATAGCTGACACTCTTTAAAACAAACATTGACAGAAACCACTATCAGTATTTATCTGTAATCATTAATAATGTTTGCAACGGCAGGTGGTTGACAAAACAGCACAGCTATGTCTTTAATAAACTTCTACATGAAAGATTAAACAGCCTCTGATCCTAAGCAGCAGTAATTGTCTGAGGCGGGCTAACGACATGCTGAAACGACGATGAAGAAGAGCGGAGGAGGAGTGAATGCATATGGTTAATTATCATTAACCTGCCAGCAGATGTGTTAAAATGATATTAATGATACTTGATTATATTACCATATATACAAAATCATGAGGTGAATAGTTGCACTAATTATCAGTAAGTACATATACCTACAGCACAGTTAATATACATCAGTAATTAATTAGGTTTAAAAATTCCAGGAATGTTTCAAATGTTTTATGGGAAAGTCTAGGAATTTAAAGGAATTAATGGAACCAATAAATATATATACTATATATTTTAATATATTAGTTGTGTGCATTAGACAGAACAACATGATCATGAATGTTTGTACAGTGTATGTTCCAGTTTGAAGAACATCTTCCAGATGGCCATAAAAATCCCATGTACTGTGTACAACTTTCAACCTACTCAAATTCCTTAAACTTTCCACTGGATGTTCCCACACACAAACAAACAGCAAAAAATATGTCATCTACGGCAAATCTCCAATAGTATCTGTCTGCGGCGTGAAGACCACCTCTCCAAAAATCAACAGATGAGTCCATGTGCACCTATTAAACTGTTTTCAAACTGAATATTTAGTTTCAAGTGTCAGTGAGTGAAACTGTGGCTACTGCTAATCCAAGTTCAGCCATGTGAAAAGAGGGAGCGGAGCGGCGGTAACATGCCAAGCATGACTAATAACCCTGAAATTGTGGACCCTCCTACCTCATTTAGTTCAACAGTATGGGAGCCGATGAAAGCGGTGGCTGTGAGTGGCAGCCTCTTACAATAGCTCTGATAATTTTCTTAACAATGTGTACTTTTGCACCCTTTTTTGTCATTTAATATTCATTGTGCCCCTTTTCTATAATGCTACAAGTGCGAGGGGCTAGAATCTGCGAGGAACAACAAACCGCGAGAAGCTTCGCCTCCCAATGTGGAGCTGAATGCATCCTGAAGCAGATATGGAGAGGGAAAAGAGCCAGCGCTAATGTGTAGTAAAGTGAATCAAAGAGAGGTGACTTAATGGGACAGGAGAATTGACCCAATCATTTCGTATGTGTGTTACTCGCCAGCGGACAAATTGTCAGCTGTTAGAAAATGAACATTGTGAGTTTACTTTCAAACTCAGCCTGTAGCAAAAGTGTGTGACAACATACACGCTGTGATTGCGAGATTGCAATTTCAGTGTCCCGGTAGACATCTATGATCCTGGTGCCCTCATACTGGTCATTGGAGACTTCAATCTTGCTCCTCTCTCTCATCTACTAACAGCGTCACACAAAAAACTGTATGCAAGAAAAGGGAATAACACTCTGTACCTCCTTTATGCTAAATGGCAATGAAAAAGGAGCTCTTGTATATTTCAGTTAGATTTTTAAAAAATAAGAATGTAAAATAAAATTGATTGTACTGTATTATTATTATTATTATTATCTTTTATGTTTTATGCACAGCACTTTGTTACAGCTGCCTGATTGTGACCCAAACTACCTAGATGTAAATGCTTAAAAAAATGTCCCCAAGTCACGTCAAACATGTTAATACACCTTCAAAGACACCGTTCAAAATTAATTTAAGCGGGCCATGGAAGAAAACACAAGCACAAACTACTCTGAAAAAAAGGGTTTATTACATTGATCAATTATATATACAGAATTAAATAATCTAAAAAAATTATATTAATATAATAACTGTATTATTATAAATATGATATTTATAGGCGACACGAAGGAGACTGGTTAGCACATCTGCCTCACAGTTCTGAGGACCCGGGTTCAAATCCGGCCTCACCTGTGTGGAGTTTGCATGTTCTCCCCGTGCCTGCGTGGGTTTTCTCCGGGCACTCCGGTTACCTCCCACATCCCAAGAACATACATGGGAGGTTAACTGGTGACTCTAAATTGCCCGTAGGTTTGAATGTGAGTGCGAATGGTTGTTTATTTATATGTGCCATGCAATTGGCTGGCGACCAGTTCAAGGTGTACCCCGCCTCACGCCCACATTCAGCTGGAATAGGCTGACTTGCGTGAGGATAAGCAGTTGGAAAATGGATGGATAAAGTATATAGATAGATATAGTCATAATACTATCATATTCATTATATTCATGTACTGTATTTATAAAATATTATGATTCTAATTTATAAAAAATCGAATCGTGTATCAAACTGTGGGTCATAAATTGAGATACAAATTTAATTTAACTTTGGTGTATCCTTGCGGTCCTAGTAAATTGCTGTAAGTGTGACCAATGGACTTGCTTCCATGTGCATCATAATCTCAGTCTAGCATCCAGGTAGCTGGAGGTGGCAACCCGCCCGCAAGCTTCAGGCTGACTGATCAGTTTCCAGACTGCCACCCACACAGCCTGCAGGAGGAGCGAGTCAGCCTCTGAAACACAGCTCGATTAGACGCAAATACGCATGTGACGGGGTGAGATGATGTGCCTCCAGAGCTTTCAAATCTTCTTGCATGAAAGTTTGGGTCACAACGTTAAAACCATTAAGTAAAGGCAATGTGATGGTGATGGCTATTATGAATGTATAGGAAAAGAGAGTGAAGAACAGTAAGCATTAGCTAATAACAAAAATTTGACCTTAAATTCATAGTACATCATCAACTCCGGAACACAAACACCCAATATTTTTAAGTGGGCAACTTGGAACAGGTAGATTTAAAATAGATTGAACTCAGACTTAATATTTAGTTAACTGCATCAAGCCTGTGAGCCATTGATATCACCAAACCTTTGTATCCAGGCTTTCACCACAGACTTTTTCTGTTATTGTTTGTTTTTAGGGGTTACTCCCTTAATTTTCCTTTTTAGCAGGTAAAAGGCATGCTCAACAGGGTTTAAGTCTGGCGACTGACTTGACCCGTCTAAATACTTCTGCTTGTTTTCCTTTGTATCCTTTGATAAGACCACTGGTTCTTAACCTGGGTTTGATCGAACCCCAGGGGTTTGGTGAAGCAGTGTGCAGGAGTTCGGGAGAGGACAAGACATATACACTGCATTTTGAATGCCGCGAACACACCTTTCATCAAGGTGGTCGTTTACTGTTGCAGTGCTGCACCTCAAGTTTTTTTTTAACAATCTTTAACAATATGTCAACGATACACTCAATTTGAGCGACATCACTGTGGCGTCAGACGGCGCATCCAATAGGGAAGGAGTGGGCGGAGTGAATTCAGAGTGCAAACATAGACATGAATAGAAAACACTAGATTACGCCAGTACACTGGAGCAGCCCGGCTAAATGACGTGCCTACGTAGTGGCCACATTGATAGGGGCAAGGTTCCCATCAAAGGCAATGCATGTAAATTGAAATGTAATCATAACTTGCTAATTTTCAATCGAATTTTCATGAGGCTTACTTTTTTGTAAAGGTCAAAGCATGTGCTATTAATAAAGAACTTTTGGAAAAAAGAGCCCCAAAAACATACTCTTACTTAGGAACAAATGTAGAAATAACACAAAGAAAAGGAACAGACTTTGTTGTGAAAATGATACAAATAAAATATACATCCTCAAAGGTTGAATCATGATAATTGGACTGTTGAACTCTATCGTTGCCATGATTCAAACTTTGCGGATTACCCTGACCTGGATGATTGAGAATCTACACAGACAAGAAACTACATACCTGTTTTGTATTTGAAATAAACCATATTTCATTTTCTAATTAGGAAGGGTAACACGCGTATGAAACTGGCGGGGTTTCGTACCTCCAACAAGGTTAAGAACCACTTCACTGAGACAGTCTGCCTTTTCATCCAAAATTAGCTGATAGGCCATAGCTCAACATGACCTGGAACAAGTTGTATAGAAAATGGATGGCTAGATCAGCCCGCGATCTATTTTTACAATTTGATTTTGAGTATGATTCATAATTCTATCCTCCATCTATCCATTAATTCTCTACACTGCTTATCCTGTTAAGGGTTGTGGGGTGCTGGAGCCTATCCCATCTGAAAGGAAAGGCAGACTATACCCTGAACTGGTCGCCAGTCAGTCACAGGGCAATAATTCCATCCTCATTGGGTTAATAATTCGGGTTTCCATAGGTCGTTCTTGTGTTCATTTCTTTATTATATTTTCTACAGATTACACTATATATTCAATTATGATTTTAAACTGCAATATTTAATTAATTGAAATCTAGGATAAGTGATTTGAGGGTTCTCTTTGTTTTTTGAGCGATAATGCGATCCAATGCAGCTATTCTAAGAACACGGCAAGAAAAGTGGAATCTATATCAGCTTTGTATTAGTGAATGGTAATTAGTACAGTATAACTAAGTACTGAAAGTATTATGGTGCGATGGTGAACATTGATGGGCCTCCATAAAATTCAAATTTCTCAACAGTTGGGTCTGTGTTGTTGCTTTGTTCTTTCAGAAGTTAAGGTAAAATGGCCTCGGTATAGGCGTAAATGTTTTCCATTTCACTCTCACACATAAAACCAGCTATTTCTGTTTGCATTCTGTTTAAATCCCTCTTGTAGACTTGACAAGAGATGCACAGCCAATTCTTGAGTACATCCTGCTCTATGAGACGTCTTAAGAACGGAATGGGGCCAATAACAGGATTAAATTTTAGTCAGCTGCCATGTCTGAAAAGCCACAAGAAAACAGGAATACAGACAAACTGGCATGAGTAGTGTTTCGTAAAATGATATTGTCACTGCCTTTTTGTCACCAACAGTCATGACGAATGCGTAGGAGTTCCCACATTGGCAGGCAATCAAAAATGGGTCCAAGTGCTCATGACATATTCATTTTCTTAGTACTTATCAAAGATTCTGAAGCATTGATTCAGTGTTAGTGTGGGCAAGCAGAAGTGAACCAATGCAGTGATCCATAAATGCATAAAGAATGAAATAAAGGTAAAGTATGAATCCAATTCAAATACTTATGTCATTTCCATATGCAAATCCGAAGCTGGCAAGGTTTTGGCATAATGTATGACTCTGTCTGGATGCCATCTTTTCAGTTATACTTGGTTATCGCCAATGCGTAGGCAGAGACATGCCACTTCCATGCCATCTGATGCCATTTGTCCACTAAAAGTGATGGGACAACATATCATTTGGTCCATCTCTGCGTTTCTCAAGGTTTTGTCTTAGTACTCAACAGGTCACCATTATTTTTTCTCGTTTCTTTCTTCAGCTTTCACGGAAGCTAATCAAGGATGGGTATATAAAAAGGTTCATTGTATTTCTTTCTTTTTTTGTTTTGTTTACCTTCATATCATCCAAAAATTCGAATCAATATAAAGTAATTTAAACTTTGAGAAACTTTGCTGTCATCACAAATGCCCACCTGAACTATCCCTTTGTGCCACCATTGCTGGGTGTGGTCGATGCAACTTCAGACATGTAATACCCAAGATTTCTTCACTTTCACTTATCATTATATAACAATAACCAAATGATTTCACTACAAAACCCAATTTCAATGAAATTGGGATGTTATGTAAAATGTCTACCTATCTACCTACCTATCTATCTATATAGTATTGTTGTTGTGTGTTTTGCAAATATTATAAATATTTGATTTTAATGCCTGCAACATGTTCCAAAAAAGCTGGGACTGAGGCACGTTTACTACTGTGTTACATCGCCTTTCCTTTAACAGCACTCAATAAGCGTTTGGGAACTGAATACCCGGAGGGCTCAGGGCGCAGGTGGAGACAGGCTTAAGGAAAGAGACGTGGAATGTGGGGTGAATTTTTAAGGACTGCGGAAGTTTCAATTGGACGCAAGTGGGATTGATGATTTTGGTAATGGGATAAAGGACCAAAGAAGCGCGGAGTGAGTTTACAGGACTCGGTTTGAAGTGGGAGGTCGTGGGAAGAAAGCCAGACATATTGGCCCACCTTGTATTGGGGCGTTGGGGAGCGATGACGGTCCGCAAGCTGTTTATTGCGTGCGGCGGACCGGGTCAACGCCGCCCGGACGTCTTTCCACACACCCCAGATTCTCTGGAGGTGATCTTGAACGGCGGGGACTTCCACTGCTTGCTCCTGTTCTTTGAATAATGGGGGTTAGTAACCGTAGCAAGCCATGAACGGGGAGATACCGTACTCTACCCACGGGAGGAAAGAACTCCATGAGGAGGGGTGGTGTGCGGCAACACAGCGGAGAGCCAATTCAAGGGACTGATTAGCAAGCTCTGTCTGGCCGTTGGTTTGCGGATGATATCCCGAGGACAAACTGGCTGCTGCGCCCACCTCCTTGCAGAATTCCTTCCAGACTCGCGAAGAAAACTTGGGACCTCAATTGGAGAAAATGTTGATGGGGATACCATGGAGTTTGAAAACATGCAAGACAAGGAGGTTTGCAGTTTCCTGGGCGGACGGGAGTTTGGGGAGGGGCACGTAATGGACACATTTGGAAAAGCGATCGATGATAGTGAGAATGACTGAGTTACCTTCTGACGGGGGCAGGCCGGTAACGAACTCCACGGATATGTGAGACCAAGGGCGGCTAGGAATCGGCATGGGGCGCAGCAGACCAGCTGGGGGCAGGTATGAAGACTTCCCTCGGGCACAGACGGCACAGGCTTGGACGAACTCTCGGGTGTCTTTGATGAGGCTGGGCCACCAGAAGTGCTGCTGGATGAATTGGGTAGTACGGGTGTTGCCAGGGTGACAAGTTAGTTTTGAGTTGTGGGTCCACTGTAGGACTTTAGAACATGCAGAATCCTTCTTTGGGGGAGCGGGAGAACAGGTGGATGTCATCAAGGTACACAAATACGAACTGGTTGAGCATTTCACGGAGGACGTCATGAATGAATGATTGGAAAACTGCATGGCAGTTTATTAAGCCGAATGGCATGACCAGGTACTCAAAATGTCCGAGACGGGTATTAAAGGCGGTCTTCCATTCGTCCCCCTCTCGGATATGGATGAGATGGTAGAGGCATTTCGGAGGTCCAATTTTGTGAAAATCTGAGCCGTCGGGTCAGAAGCAGTGACTTGTTTTTTATGGTTATGTCGTTGAGTCCACGGTAGTCTATGCATGGGCAGAGAGTGGTGTCTTTTTTTTCCACGACAAAGAACCCGGCCCGACCGGAGACGAGGAGGGGTGTATGAGTCCAGCAGCCAGTGAATACCTGATGTAATCCTCCATTGCTTTTTTTCTCCGGACGGGAGAGATTGAACAGTCGGCTCATGGGAAGTGGAGCTCCCGGCAAGAGGTCAATGGCACAGTCGTACGGGCGGTGGGGAGGTAGAGAGATTGCCAAGTCCTTGCTGAATACTGGGGAGAGGTCCTGATACTCTTTGGGAATTTGCGAGAGGAATGACTTTTTTCTTGTCCTGTTCGGCTGTTAGATCAAGCAGAATGGAAGATCTGCATCCCTTTTATGCCAGAGCAGTTTTATTGTGTCACAGTGGAGTTTTTAATCTTCCGCTGTGGTTTCTTAGTATTATAATTGAAGTTTATTGAGAATCAGAGTCGATCAGTCGAACAGAAAGTTTCTAGAGAGGAGAAACAAAGACAAAAGACAAAGCACTAATTGTAAACACGATGAGAAAAGTAAATCATTACAGATCTACAACAATGAAACATTTGATATGAGTGTTGTATGGGGCTGTAGTGCAACACCCTGTGAGGGAAGGACAGGACAAGTAAGAAGGAGCACCGCCATGAAACTAAGTGAGAACCCACCTCTCACCCTGTTACTATGACTGCCAGGTCCCCATAGAATATCAAAATCATAGAATATATTGCGTTAGAAAAAACATCAGCAGAACGAAAAAATAAATTAAATATATACGTAGATAGCTGGGGCCTCATGTACAAAGACTTGCGTGGATTTCGTACTAAAACATGGCGTACGCTCAAATCCACAAAATGTCATATGCACAAAGATATCCAGATGTATGAAACTCTGCGTGAATCTCATGAATCCAAGCACATTTCCTTCGTACATTCCAATCAACGTGGAAATCAGCGCACATGTTGGAGTAGCCAACTCCTCCCTGTCCACGCCCACATTTCAATATGCAAATCTCATTTTAATGAACCCTGCACCTGAGATGCCGATCTCTGCATGATCAGAAAAAAAGGAAAATGAGCAAGGTAATGAAGACAAATAGGTTCATGCATAAATGTTGTATGTGTGGTATTTGTAATAAATCTTTTGAATTCAAATAGAAGCACATCAGCATATCAAAGAGGATATCAAAAACTTTGACTCCTTTTTGATAAATACATTTTTTATTTTAATACACAGGAGTGGACACGCATGCTGAAAAAAAAATCATGTTTTTTTTAGGAGAAGAGGGGTAAATTATGTCAATTTAAACACATTTTAATCATGTGCAACCGATGCAGATGTTCAAATGAAGTAAATTCAAAGGACTCCTTTTGTCAGTGCATGTGCTGGAGTCACGAAGCGATTGTGAGGGCAATAGACGGCATAAATGATCACCTTGATCAATTAATAGGTGTCCTCACAAATATCAGAATCAGAATCAGAATCATCTTTATTTGCCAAGTATGTCCAAAACACACAAGGAATTTGTCTCCGGTAGTTGGAGCCGCTCTAGTACAACAGACAGTCAATTTACAGAACACTTTGGAGACATAAAGACATTGACAAAAAACAACAACAAACAACAATTGTGCAAAAAGATGCAGAGTCCTCAGTTCGAATGGCTAATATCGCAATAGTCCGGTGCAATGACCATTGTGCAAAGGGCACTGAGACTTCAAGGAGTGTATGCGGTTTAAAGTGACGAGTACTGCGATAATCTGGGACAATGGTTGTGCAAATGTTACAGATACTCCTCAATCAGTGTGCAAATGGAGCAGATGCTACTCTGGCATGAGTGGCCACTATATGCAAATAGTGCAGCACGGCGAGACAACTACAGTGAGTGCACGAGTAATACATAATACAGAAATGTGACAACGAACTCAAGTCAAAAAATTGCCAGCTTGTTGTAATGGAATTGTAAGTTAGCTGTTCAAGAAGTTGATTGCAAGAGGGAAGAAGCTGTTGGAATGTCTACTAGTTCTAGTTTGCATTGATCGGTAGCGCCTACCTGAGGGAAGGAGCTGGAAGAGCTGGTGACCAGGGTGGGGAGGGTCCGAGAGGATTTTGCACGCCCTTGTCTTAGTTCTGGCAGCGTGCAAGTCCTCAAAGGTGGGTAGGGGGGTACCGACAATCCTTTCAGCAGTTTTGATTGTCCGTTGCAGTCGGAGTTTGTCCTTTTTTGTAGCAGCACCAAACCAGACTGTGATGGAAGAACACAGGACTGATTCGATGACCGCTGTGTAGAACTGTCTCAGCAGCTCCGGTGGCAGGCCATGCTTTCTCAGAAGCCGCAGGAAGTACATCTCTGCTGGGCCTTTTTGAGGACGGAGTTGATGTTGGTCGCCCACTTCAGGTCCTGGGAGATTGTGATTCCCAGGAACTTGAAGGTCTCGACGGTTGACACAAGGCAGCTGGACAGCGTGAGGGGCAGCTGTGGCGAAGGATGCCTCCTGAAGTCCACGATCATCTCTACAGTCTTGAGCGTGTTCAGCTCCAGGTTGTGTCGGCCGCACCACAGCTCCAGCCGCTCCGCTTCCTGTCGATATGCAGACTCGTCACCGTCCTTGATGAGGCCGATGACAGTGGTGTCATCTGCAAACTTCAGGAGTTTGACAGTCGGGTTCGCTGAGGTGCAGTCGTTCGTGTAGAGAGAGAAGAGCAGCGGAGAGAGGACACAACCTTGGGGCGCCCCAGTGCTGATGCTGCGTGTGGATGAGGTGGCCTCCCCCAGCCTGACCTGCTGTGTCCTGCCCGTCAGAAAGCTGTAAATCCACTGGCAGATGGCAGGTGAGACGCTGAGCTGGAGAAGCTTGGATGAAAGGAGTTCAGGGATGATGGTGTTGAACGCTGAGCTGAAGTCCACGAACAGGATCCTCGCGTAGGTCCCTGCACTGTCGAGGTGTTCTAGGATGAAGTGCAGTCCCATGTTGACTGCATCATCCGCAGATCTGTTCGCTTGGTAGGCAAACTGCAGGGGGTCCAGCAGGGGACCTGTGACACTCTTGAGGTGGTCCAGCACAAGACGTTCAAAGGACTTCATGACCACAGATGTCAAAGCGACAGGCCTGTAGTCATTCAGACCCGAGATTGCAGGTTTCTTGGGGACTGGGATGATGGTGGAGCGTTTGATGCAGGATGGAACTTCGCACATTTCCAGTGATCTGTTGAAGATCTGAGTGAAGACTGGCGCGAGCTGGTCCGCGCAGACTTTGAGGCAGGATGGAGACACGTGGTCCGGGCCTTTGTTAATCTTTTGTTGTTTGAAGATGCGTCTCACATCCTGTTCATGGATGGTTAACGCAGAGGTCAGAGGTGTGATTGTGGTCGCGGGTGCGGCCGGGTTGGTGTGTGGTGTGAAACTGTCCTTTTCAAATCTGCAGTAGAAGGTATTCAAGTCGTTGGCTAGTGTGCTATTGTTCTCAGCTTGGGGGGATCGTCGCTTGTAATTAGTCAGCGACTGGAATGCATGCCAGACTGATTTAGAGTCGTTTGCGCTAAACTGTTTTTCCAACTTTGCTGTATAGATCCTCTTTGCAATGTTAATTTCTTTGGTCAGCTGGTTTCTAGCTCGATTATACAGGGCCCTGTCCCCGCTCTGATATGCGTCCTCCTTAGCTTGGCGAAGCTGGTTAAGTTTAGCAGTGAACCACGGCTTATTGTTGTTGAATGTGCGAAATGATTTTGTTGGAACACAGACCTCTTCACAGAAACTGATATAGGATGTGACAGTGTCCGTATATTCATCCAGGCTGCCAGCTGAATTTTCAAAGACACTCCAGTCTGTGCAGTCTAAGCAGCTTTGAAGTTCCATCTTGGCTTCATTTGTCCACTTTTTGACTGTTTTCACTGTAGGCTTCGCACATTTAAGTTCTTGCCTGTACGTCGGTATTAAGTGAATTAAGCAGTGATCAGACGAGCCCAAGGCTGCACGAGGTATAGCACGGTATGCGTTTTTTACCGTGGTGTAGCAGTGGTCTAAAGTATTATTTTCCCTGGTAGGACAGTCGATGTGCTGCTTGTATTTAGGGAGTTCGTGGTTGAGTTTAGCTTTGTTAAAGTCCCCGAGAATAATGAGGGGTGAGTCGGGGTGTTTTTTTTCAATTTCGTTGACTTGATCGGCGAGCGTTAGCAATGCGGCGTTCGTGGTAGCTTGAGGCGGAATATAGACGCCAGCGAAAATGAATGATGCGAACTCACGTGGGGAGTAGAATGGTTTACAGTTTACGAATAGCGACTCCAAATGCGGGCTGCAGTGTGTGCTGAGCACCGTGACGTCCGTACACCATTTATCGTTGATATAGAGGCATATCCCGCCGCCCTTTGTTTTCCCCGATGATTCCATGTCGCGGTCCGCTCAATGAATATGGAAACCGGGAAGCATAACAGCGCCATCGGGTACAGCGTTGCAAAGCCAGGTCTCTGTGAAGCACATGGCCGCGGAACGTCCAAAGTCTTTACTGGTCTTTAACAGAAGATGAAGCTCGTCCATTTTGTTGGGTAGGGAGCGTACATTCGCGAGGTGGCTCGACGGGAACGCCAATCTGTGTCCTCTCTTGCGGAGTTTCACCTGAATGCCTGCTCGCTTCCCTCTGTGGCGACGCTTCCGTCTCCATGCGCCGAAAACCGCGGACGCCGCTCCGGTGAGTAACTCGGGGAAAAAACTGAGCGGATATTCGAAAGTTGGTGACAGAAAGTCTGGAGTAGACTCCTTGATGGTTAGCAGGTCTCCCCTTGTGTAAGTGAGTCGTGTAAGGTCTCCAAAGACGGACGAAAAACACAAAAAACACAAAAACAAAGACAATACTAGAGAGCGCGTTACCGAGGCGACCACACTGGTAGGCGCCATCTTAGCGAATCATATCAGTGGTTCATTAAATACACTGGTTAACAAATGAATTCTGAGTCCTTGCCTCAATTGCATTGTTGAAATCAAATGTTGCCGGGGCTGAATTGTTTATCAGTGCTAAATGTTCATGTGTCTCTGCTGTGCAGATGTATGAGAACAGTTTCCCAGCATCACCACTAGGTGTCGCCAAAGCACCAAAAGCTGCAGAAACGTGCGTACGCCAGCCATGCAATTGGCGTGAGGCACCGCACATTTCCGTAGTCATTTCACTCTTGACACATCTGAACTTTGCCGTGAAAAGAACGGATGCCACGTTTTTGTGTGTACGCACCTTTTGTACATGAGGCCCCTGGTCACCCTTCGTCAACATGCTACATTTCGACTCTTGATTCCTTTGTCTGGGTAGTGTGCCATCTGACAATAACCAGACTATTTTGTAAGTGCAAAAGTAAACTCTTGACTTCTGTATTCTTTGTTGTCGAGGTTGTTGTTTTTGTTTTATTAATATTCTATGTCATTCTCTTCATTTTTTTCTTATTCATTTATGTACTTGTGTTTTTTGTTATTATTCTTTTTATTTATTTATTTATTTATTTATTTTTGTTTATTTTCCATCCATCCATTTTATGAGCCGCTTATCCTCACTAGGGTCGCGGGAGTGCTGGAGCCTATGCCAGCTATCTTTGGGCAGGAGGCAGGGTACACCCTGAACTGGTTGCCAGCCAATCGCAGGGCACGCACAAACAAACAACCAACCATTCGCACTCACATTCACAGCTACGGGCAATTTAGAGACTTCAATTAACCGACCATGCTTGTTTTTGGGATGTGGGAGGAAACCGGAGTGCCCGGAGAAAACCCACGCAGGCACGGGGAGAACATGCAAACCCACACAGGCAGGGCCGGGGATTGAACCCAGGTCCTCAGAACTGTGAGGCAGACGCTCTAACTAGTCGGCCACCGTGCACATTTTATTTAGTCATTTTTATTTTATTGAAATAAAAAAAATAATCTAGTTACCATTCTTATTTTTTTGGATGATCCTACTCTAACTAAGGCAAGGTGTTTGTGCCTTCTCAACAAGAGCGACAGAATTATTGCGGTACTGCCTTGATAGTGCCTCTGCCTTGAGGTATGCACTACCAGCCTCCCTTTAGTGCACAAGTGCTTTCCAAATTGTTTCCCCCTATTTCCCAGTTTAACTGGTGAAACAAACTCTTTAATCACAAGAAACATGTCCGGCAAATATATGCAAAGCTTTATCCATCAAGACACAATTTGAAACAAACATCAAAATTTGATGTACTGTATGTGCAATAACATTCAAAACCTTGTGTGCTTCCATTTTCTGCTTCCCCTCCTCTATCCACCCTCTGCAGTACAAATGAGTTCTGGACAACCTCTAAGACATTGCTTCTATGCTTGCTCTTGCACCTGTCTTACACATCCAAAGCTTTTTCAATGACAAATCAAGACGTTTCACTTTTTTGGTGTGCCAAAACTGTAATTTAAATCGTTTCTCCACTAAGTATCAAGTAGCACACTCATTAACAGCCCTTGAGTACAGGCTGGAAAAAAGATTGGTTCAAAGCCTTATTTTTTTTGTAGAGAATACAGCTTTTTCTTGTTTTCCCTCGCCGGTTTCTGTTCTTCAGTGCCCTGAAGGTTAGCAGATTAACATACAACAACAGATGTGGGTATTCACAAGCATCCAGGAGGCTCTTCAGGTTCCAACTCATGCATATGGTTGCACAAGCGCTATTAGCATGCATGACAGATACACCATCTGCCTGATAAAACGGGCCATGTCATGTCAAATCATGTTGTTTCATAATGAATTATGAAGGTATCAGTTCATTATGCACAGTGTAAGTGACAATGACAATCTGACATCATAATGCCACTCTTATTCTGAGAACATTTAATAAATACAATTAGATCCAGAGGTATTTGGGCTGTTGTTAGGACTACCACAATGGATTTTAAAAATCACTATCAACAAGAGGCTACCTTAAGTGTCAGGGACCAATGGACATCCTTGTAAATATAACCAGAATTTTAGTATTGCAGTTAATGATATCTGGAGCCCATGGACGTCACCAAATTCTGAGTTTCCTCCCTGGAGATTCTTTACCAGGGTCTTACTGCAAGCACCGACAGTATATTATGTGGAATGCATTCCCTGTGGGCTTGTGATCTGGTAAATGACATGGTCATTGAAGAATACTGAATTTGTTTGATTCTTGAGATGTTTTCTGGAGGATTTATTCGACACACATCACAATTCTTTTTCTTTTTTTTACTTTGGTCAGCAATCACATACTCAATAATGCCCCTTCTAGTGGGCATTTGATTAAAAAATTGTTTCGACTACGAGGTGTTTATTTCCTTTTCCATATTTTTCTCTTATCGATCCTTCCGTCATTGACTTTGATTTCATGTTTTTAAAGAATGTGATCCCCATCCAAAGTTTTCTGACAATAATTATCTTTATTACCCTTTTGAAACACATTAGGTACAGTACACTGTATGTGAAACAAGTTTTTTATTTGTATTACTTTCCCACCCAAGTTTGTTGAGTTATATCTGTTTTGTTAATTTTGGATTTACTGTACGGATTCTAGTCACTGGTTGTATATATTTGTGTATTAAATTGTATTATTATTATTATTATTATTTTAAATCTCTGAGTAAGTGATGGAGGTGTGTCATTATTTTTCGCTGTCAAACTGTAAAGAGTAGGCTACATTATTATGGAGTCTGGAATTGTTAACATCTCCAAGTTACAGAAGTAATTTGGTAATTTTACTATTTTTTTTACCAAGCTTCCAAGTCTGAGGATATTTTGATGGTCTTGTTGTAGTTTGATTTGAATGTAAGATTGGTCAGTTGCTGGAATTTTACTCCCAGTTTTGCTGTTCATAGTAAATCAGATGGAAGTTTATCTGCGACGAATACATTTTTCTTGTGTGAAACAAAAATCCCTTTTCAATAGAAAAGGATGTTGCGGTTATACTCACTCACGCAATCACTCTGAATAAGTTTTACAATATGAATTGTACAGAAATCAAGATTTGATAAATCTGTTGGACCCAGTGCAGTGTCATGCAGTTCACACAGTTAAGTTCTTAGTATTAGTTGTGTCTCTCTCATTGCATATGGAGCATTGGACCTGACTTCCTATGAAAACTTTAAACCTCAATTAAATTCAGCAGTTTAGAACAGGTGCAATAGTTTTCATAGCAGAGGAAATTGGCCCAGATTGGTAGTGGAAGGATGATGGAAGAAGAGTGAAGATCACTAAGCAGTGCCTGAGAGAGGAAAGGCTGTCTCACTGACTGCAATCATTATTAAAAGAGATGCCACTGCTGCCAGAAGTCAATTACCACCATTTGAACCCATCTCAGTTCTTTTCAGGTTCTTATGAGGCCGGTAGCCAACACCACGCACTTTCTCTTAAGTTGTACACAGTATTTAGCACAATTCAGTGTGGCAAAAACGGCATGATGCTTGTGAAAATATTTATGTATATGCACTACACACAGTCCACTTACCTTTGATGAGATGTAACCTCTGAAGGCTATTTCCTTTCCTTGGAGGTTTTACTCATCCATACATACATGGAAAGGGGAATTTCACAGTGAAAACTTAGTTGTCGACATTTTTCTTTTAGCTGACCTAAACCTCATCCTAAAAGAGACTATTGGCCTATGGTATATAGAAATTAGCTGGGTATATTAATTATGGTGGTTTATGGAAATTATATTGTGCAGTATTTGGGATCAGGCTTTGAAATGTACAACTCCAATTCCAATGAAGTTGGGACGTTGTGTTAAACATAAATAAAAAAGAATACAATGATTTGCAAATCATGTTCAACCTATATTTAATTGAATACACCACAAGGACAAGATATGTAATGTTCAAACTGATACACTTTATTGTTTTTAGCAAATAATCATTAACTTAGAATTTTATGGATGCAACACGTTCCAAAAAAGCTGGGACAGGGTCATGTTCACCACTGTGTTAAAACACCTTTTCTTTTAACAACCTTCAATAAACGTTTGGGAAGTGAGGACACTAATTATTGAAGCTTTGTAGGTGGAATTCTTTCCCATTCTTGCTTGATGTACAGCTTTAGCTATTCAACTGTCCGGGGTCTCCGTTGTCGTATTTTACGCTTCATAATGCGCAACACATTTTCAATGGGAGAGATCTGGACTGCAGGCAGGCCAGTCGAGTACCCACACTCTTTTACTACAAAGCCAGGCTGTCGTAACATGTGCAGAATGTGTCTTGTCATTGTCTAGCTGAAATAAGCAGGGGTGTCCATGAAAAAGACGTTGCTTGGATGGCAGCATATGTTTCTCCAAAACCTGTATGTACCTTTCAGCATTAATGGTACCTTCACAGATGTGTAAGTTACCCATGCCATTGGCACTAACGCAGCCCCATACCATCACAGATGCTGGCTTTTGAACTTTGCGTCCATAACAGTTCCTTTCCTCTTTGGCCCGGAGGACACAACGTCCACAATTTCCAAAAACAAGTTGAAATGTGGACTCGTCGGACCACAGAACACTTTTCCACTTTGCATCAGTCCATCTTAGATGAGCTCGGGCCCATAGAAGCCAGCGGCGTTTCTGGGTGTCGTTGATAAATGGCTTTTGCTTAGCATAGTAGAGTTTCAAGTTGCACTTACAAATGTAGCGTCAAACCGTATTTACTGACATTGGTTTTCTGAAGTATTCCTGAGCCCATGTGGTGATATCCTTTATAGATTGATGTCGGTTTTTGAGGGATCGAAGGTCACGGGCATTCAACGTTGGTTTTCAGCCTTGCCGCTTACATCCAGTGATTTCTCTAGATTCTCTGAACCTTTTGATGATATTATGGACCGTAGATGATGAAATCCCTAAATTCCTTGCAATAGTACGTTGAGGAACATTGTCCTTAAACTGTTCGACTATTTCCTCACGCACTTGTTCACAAAGAGGTGACCCTCGCCCCATCTTTGCTTGTTAAAGACTGAGCAATTCAGGGAAGCTCCTTTTATACCCAATAATGGCACCCACCTGTTCCCAATTAGCCTGTCCACCTCTGGGATGTTCCAAACAGGTGTTTGATGAGCATTCCTCATCAAACTTTCTCAGTATTTTTTGCCACCTGTCCCAGCTTTTTTGGAACGTGTTGCAGCCATAAAATTCTAAGTTAATGATTATTTGCTAAAAACAATAAAGTTTATCAGTTTGAACATTAAATATCTTGTCTTTGTAGTGTATTCAATTAAATATAGGTCGAACATGATTTGCAAATCATTGTATTCTGTTTTTATTTATGTTTAACACACTGTCCCAACTTCATTGGAATTGGCGTTGTATGATTCAAAAACCAATCTTTTATCCCATCCCTTGCCATGGTCCCATTTAGACTATCTTCGGTTTTGGAATTTGTTGTTGTTTTTATGTCCTGTTCGGCTGTTCTGCATCTCTTTTATGCCAGAACAGTTTTACTGTCACAGTGGCGTTTTTAAGCTTCCGGTGTGGTTTCTTAGTATTAGAATTGAAGTTTATTGAGAATCAGAGTCGATCAGTCGAACAGAACACAGTTTCTAGAGGAAAGAGAGAAACAAAGACAAAAGACAAAGCACTCATTGTAAACAGGATGAGAAAGGTAAATCATTACAGATCAACAACAATGAACCATTAGATATGAGTGTTGTATGGGGCCGTAGTGCTACACACTGTGAGGGAAGGACAGGACAAGTAAGAAGGAGCACCGCCATGAAACTAAGTGAGAACTCACCTCCCATCCTGTTACTATGACTGCCAGGTCCCCGACTGGCAGTCAGTGGCTCTACCCCGTGTAGCCCGCTGGCACCGCTCCAGCACCCCGAGATCAGGAAGGAGTGAAAAAAGTCCAGCCCCCACAGATGCCGGAACCGCAAACACAGGGACAAGAGAAAAAGATCCCCACTCCATGCATGTGTCCTCTCACCATGCAAACCAATCTAAAATGTGTGAGAAAAGAAAAATAAATAAATAGAATAAAAATAAAAGAACAACAACCTTGACAACAAAGAATACAGAATTCCATTGTTTACTTTCACACTTATGAAGATAGTCTTGTTATTGTCAAATGGCCCACTACCCAGGCAAAGTAATCAAGAGTCTAGATTTAGCATGTTGAGGAAAGGTGACCAGCTATCTATGTATATATGTAATTGATTTTTTCGGTCTGCTGATATTTTTTCTAATGCAATATATTCTATGATGAGATTGAGCCACTGATTGATGTTAATAGCTTGTTTGTTTTGCCAGTTTAATAGAATTGTTTTCTTAGCGGTAGCTAACGCAACAAGTAATGATTTATGTGAATATTTATTAGGGAGGTCGATTATGCTTAAGTCGCCAAGTATGCACAATCTTGGGGAAAGTGGAATCCTGTAGTTCAAAATATGCGAGAGTTTTTGCATAACCGAAGACCGGTTTTGGAATTACTAGTATGTGGTACTTGCGCTTACTACTGTGCTTGCGCAAGCACAGTTAGAACACGCAAACTCAACAACTTAACAGATGAGACCTTCTCGCTGTGAGGCGTCAGTGCTAACGACCGGACTACTGTGCTCCTTTGTTCCTTTGTAGCTTCTGTTCTGATTTGTACAGGTTTTAATTTGTCACTGGTGTGCATTTGCTTGGAGCTCATACAAAAATGAATCATGTCAGACATTAAAACAAAAACCCAGTATTGTCTTCTCTAGACCTACCAATTCCATCAGTTCCAGTAGCTCCACAGGCCGCCAAGCAGATGTCACATCAATGTCCTTCACAAAACCCTGTTCTGTCCTCCTGCTTCTTCACCTCCTTCCCTGCTGTCCTGCAGAGGCCTCACCTGTCAGCTTTAGAAGTTGGAGGTGTCTGGCTGGATGTGGGTGTCTATGCATGGCAGGTCAGCCAAATGCATTCAAGCATTCTGAAAACTGTCTCCAACCATTCCCCACCTGCTCCTCTCCCATGCCACTGCCACTATTCGTACTTTCAGCCCTCTCCTGAGAATTATCAATAATGCAACACGGATCTCCATAAGTAGCGTATGCATGCATGCACACACACACACACACACACAGTCATAAATGCACACAGTTGAAAATGCTTGACGCAGAAGGCTCAGTCGGCTCTGTGTCCCCTGTGTGATTTATAGATCAGCACTGTAAGGGGCTCCTCCTGTGAAGGCCATTATCATGCAGGCAGGCACATCTGCAGACTTCAATGAAGGAGGCAGGGGGTTGAGGGGGGTCCCAAGGTCACCGCCATGGGGTGCCTTTGGTGTCAGCACGATCCCTCTCTCCCTTTTCAAAAGGGGCAACAACAAATGTTACCTCCTCATTTCTCCACACCGGCTGTCTGTTGACAGGTTTGGTGAACAAAAAAAAGAGCAAAAGGCCTCCCAGGACATGTGTATGAACAGGGGAGAGGCCAAAGGAGTAACTCAAACCGAGAGCAAGACAAAAATACACACACACACTGATCAATAACGATTTATGTTTTTGATTCTGTTTTATTTCACTTTGTTTGTTATAAATGTTAAGAAAATGACAACACCACTCTTAGATAATACTGTAGTCTGTTCACTTTGACATTGTGTAAGGACACAAGGGCAACAGCAGAGGCTTTTGACATACAAAGGTTTTCCTTCTGTTTACATTCATTAACAACGGCATTGAGAAGGTTGCTTCATTAATTGCTCTTCCTACCATGTCTTACCCAAACACTTCTTTGGGATACGTGGTACAGTCTATCGTTGGGGTTAGAATTTACTGTATGGAATTAACATGGCCTGTTCAGAACATAACCAAGCCTCTGCCATGTTTTCCAGTTTTTATAGTGGTCTTTTCTTTGTACAAAATGTTTCAATTGATATGATTGTGTTGTGATGTGACTGGTCAAAAGCATCTAGGTTTGTGTCATCTGTACAAAAGACATTCTCTCAGAAGCCGTGTGACTTTTTCAGTATGCCTGTTGGGTAAGCAGTGTCATTGGGGGGTTTTCTCTCTTTAACAGAGGGAATAAACAATGTTGCCTGTGTGTTTAAATAAAGCGGTTTTTCACTGTGTTTTAGGTTCACAAACAAGTGTCAGCATTGGAACATGCTCATGGTTTGTCCTAATGTTTGGGAGCCATACATAGTCCATATCAAGACAAAGTAACCATTTGTCAACCGATGGCTTACCTGAATCGGAAGGATAACTATTTTGCTGAATGTGCAAGATGCATGCACTGTACTATAACTACAGATTCATGGCTGTCACCATAAAATGGTCTGAAAGTGATCAGGACAAGACATTGTAATCAAATTGAACACCAGTAAGCACAAAATGTGAAACTCATTGGAAAAATCAGCAAATTTAAGCCTCAGTGGTTGAAGTTTATTGTCCGAACTTTACGCTACGTTTTCTGTTTATGATCACTCACCTCTACGATTAATCGGGTTAGTAGTAATGGGATTGGTTTTCCTCTAACGGCACATCACTGAAAAAAGTACTTACATTTTTGGAAGTTGACACCATGTTGCATTTCTTGCAGTAATGCATGTGTAACAGGATTGAACAGTTCTTCCATAAATTTGCCGACTAATGGTCTGTGTCATTTGCACGTTTACTGCTGAAATCTCAAGCAGTATACAAGACGCATTGGAAGAGTTCCACGACTAGTGTCACAAAAAATCTTTTCGGAGGACAGTAATTCTCCTGGAGTCTAGCCGCTTTCCCAGCCTTCTCTGCCACTCCTGTAAGGTTTCTTCCGGCATCCTCCGCAGCTCCGTCATCTCAGCCATCTTAATGTCGCCCTTGAGCTTGGGAAAGAAGAACAATTCACACAGAGCCATGTTGAGTTAGGAGGGAGATTTCTCCAGCATGGTAATGTTCTTCTTAGCTAGGAACTCCTTGATTCTCAGGGCATTGTGAGCAGAAAGCAAAGTCAACTTTGCAGTATTTTTTGTTTTTATTTTTTGCAGACATGCCGGTTGATAGTTTGGCCCATATTGAAGGATAAAACTAGTTTGTAGTTTGTGCTTGAAATGTATATTTTCTGACGCACCTTGTAAATGTAGTGCAGTGGATAGAAGAGGAGAAGACTGACAACAGACCAGCAGGCCAGCGGCAAGTGAAGGAATGAGAGAGAGAGAAAGCGGGAGAGTGTCAAAGTCAGAGAGATCAATGTGCAGACTTTGCCTGCCGCATCCAAGGGAGCAGCAGACTCAAAGCACTTCAAGCCCTCAGTTCAAAGTGGTGACATGCCGTTTGGAATTTCTAATTCTGAGCTCATTGACAGGCGTGGGGCTGCAGTGGAGGCAGTGAACAGGGGAAACAGGAATAAGACTGGGAGCTTCCCGCACACTATTTCATTGCATCACTATTTAAAACGTACACCTGCTACGTAGGTTACAAATGTGTTCAGAAATGTACTAAAGAAGGAATCAACATGTAGTCACTCCTTCGTTCATGCGGAGAAACACAGTTCTACTACATTATGAGACTCGGCCACCTCCCATCCACGCTAATGGGGTATGAGATTATCTGCAAAGAACCGGAGAAAGGGTCTCACACTAGGTGTGTCAAGCATGTAACATCTTACCCAAGAAGACCCGAGGCTGCAATTGAGTTTTCTATTTTTAATTGAGCTTGCAACATTTCCAAAAACATATTTTGACATTATGAGATTCAAAAAACATCATTACAGCCAGAACACCAAATGAGGACAAAATGAATTGGGCTGAAAACTTTTAAGAGCCACTGTACATCGTATGAGGTTGCAAAATGGCTGTAACATTATCACAACAGTATTATGGTTTCATAACTTAATATGACACTTTTTGGTTTGCACACAAATGCAGCAACAACCTGCATTATTAACTACTGTACCCATGTGGTTAGTTAGTTTTATATCAGGATTACACACAAAATATCCAAATACAATACTTTCTAGAAGGGTCGTGTACAGTATGTATCAAGGATATAGCTTTACAAATGGTGTACATATCAGGTGGCAAGCCCACAGGCTTCTGAGTTTTGAATGGGGTCAGATGACATTTAATGATGTTTATATTATCTCTTTTATCTAGCACGCATCTGTTTGTGATATAAAGTGCATCAAATGTTTTTTTAACATTCTGCTAGCTTGCAATGGGGCCAAGGGAGGCAATAATCCACCGGATCTGTGAGATGTAGCTGTGAAGAGAAAAGACTGCTTGTTGTGTGTGGCAGTTGGCACAATCTTTGTAACAGGCTTTTGGTGGAATACTATCGCCGAACACTTCAGACTGACATGTTTGTATTGTTTGGCCTCGGTGGAGGTCTGTGCTCCACTAGTGCTGCAGTAGTTACAACCCTCACCTTCACAAGAAGGAAATAGCTCCAAAGTATTACATGAAAGCTTGAATTATTGCCGAATGCATCCTTCACACGAAAAAAAATGTGTTTTCACCCAGTGGTGCAGATGCCTTCATAACAAATATTTTCATACCTTTTAGCATTAGGACCTGAAATCATTCAAATCAATGTCATACGCATTAATAAGGAGGCTTATAATTGTGAGAAGAGGGCCAGTTTGTTGGCTGGTGGGGGATGCGATGGCGTGGGTTTGAGGCACCAAGGGGGCGGCAGGAAATCTGTGGGATTTACAGCTTAATCTTCTTAGGCACTTCTCTGTCAGTTGAGCTGTAGACTGTGGTAGAGGGAGTGTGCGCTATCTTAGCACAGCTGTCAGGAGCTGCCTGCCACCAAATCAATACTTGTCTTTTTCTACTCTCCCTCTCACGTACACACTCTTTCTCATGACTGCAACGTATCGTGTTCCATCCCTGCCTCCTCAACCTCATCCCGTCAGTTTCTCCTGCCAGCACTAAATCAATGAGTCCTGAAGCTGATTAGCAGGTTCACATGCAGGTTGTTTAACACAGCCAGGGGACACTTACATGGATGAACATACAGGCAGCTATTCACCAGAGTGTTGGAGAGGCATCGAGACAGTCTATACAGAATATGCCTTTGCTCATAATGTCGGAAACTTGTGCATAGTAAAGCTTTTACGTGTCATAGTATGGGAGCGCGGCAGTATTTTTTCTTTAACCTTAACTAACTTGGCTTCTCAGTAAAATTCCCTCTCTTATTTTTATTTTAGTGAGCCATAAAATTGTTGAACAAGGAAGGACTTCTTTTTTGTTTGCTAAGTGCTAAGTCGCTGTCAACAAAGAACATAATGTAGCTGTTCAGCTTTGTGTGCAGTGCACTGCAATGCACAATTTGACACAGACAACCTCAATCCAGATTTCTTGGATTGACCTCTACTTTTGAATGTGTTTTGTGTAGTTCACATGGTAACGGTGTATCACAGATTTCTGCGATTGCGAGGTATCCACTCCAGGGCGCAACCCGCCTCTCACCCAAAGTTAGCTGGGATAGGCTCCAGAACACCTGAGACCCTAGTGAGGATAAGTGATGGATGGCTGGAGACTATAATTATTTACCACAGCACTGGTGATAAGGTGGCAACATGGTGAAGTATTGGTGATTTCTGCCTCAGAGTGAAGAGGTCCTGGGTTTACAGTGGGTACTGAAAGTATTCAGACCCCCTTAAATTTTTCACGCTTTGTTATATTGCAGCCATTTGTTAAAATCATTTAAGTTAATGTTTTCACTCAATGTACACACAGCACTCCATATTGACAGAAAAAAACAGAATTGTTGACATTTTTGCTGATTTATTAAAAAAGCAAAACTGAAATATCACACAGCCATAAGTATTCAGGCCCTTTGCTGTGACACTCATATTTAACTCGAGTGCTGTCCATTTCTTCTGATCATCCTTGAGAAGGTTCTACACCTTCATTGGAGTCCAGCTGTGTTTGATAATACTGATTGGACTTGATTAGGAAAGCCACACACGTCTATATAAGACCTTACAGCTCACAGTGCATGTCAGAGCAAATGAGAATCATGAAGTCAAAGGAACTGCCTGAAGAGCTCAGAGACAGAATTGTGGCAAGGGACAGATCTGGCCAAGGCTCAAAAAAACTTTCTGTTGCACTTAAGGTTCCTAAGAGCACAGCGGCCTCCATAATCCTTAAATGGAAACGACCAGAACCCTTCCTAGAGCTGGCCGTCCGGCCAAACTGAAAAATTGGGGTAGAAGAGCCTTGGTGAGAGAGTAAAGAAGAACCCAAAGATCACTGTGGCTGAGCGCCAGAGATGCAGTCGGGAGATGGGAGAAAGTTCTAGAAAGTCAACCATCACTGCTGCCCTCCACCAGTCGGGGCTTTATGGCAGAGTGGTCCGACGGAAGCGTCTCCTCAGTGCAAGACACATGAAAGCCCGCATGGAGTTTGCAAAAAAAAAAAAAAAAACACCTGTAGGACTCCAAGATGGTGAAAAATAAGATTCTCTGGTCTGATGAGACCAAGATAGAACTTCTTGGCCTTAATTCTAAGCGGTATGTGTGGGGAAAACCAGCCACTGCTCATCACCGGTCCAAGGTTATTTGAAGACTATATTGTCCATATGTGTGATTGGGAGCTAATAGTTGTTAGTCTATATGTGCTATATGATTGTCTGGAGAGCAGTCCAGGGTCTATCCTGTCTCTTGCAACAAAGTCAGTTCACCTGTGACCCTAATGGGGAAAAGCACTATAGAAATGAATGGATGATTATAATAGCTAGTCATGACAGAAAAATTATACGCATTCCGTTGCGCAGTAAACTCCTCAACAATAAGGGCAATATTGTATCTGAAACTTGAACATGTGGCATGCTTTCCAGGAGTGTCTGAAATGAATGGGTAATGCTGCTTCTCAATAGAAATCCAATAGCACAGTCAAGTGGTGAAAGACAGGAAGAACACACTGTCAGTAGGAAAGGTAAGTTAGTAGTAGATCAAGACACCCATCCATTTTTTTATTTTTTGCGGTTGTCCTCATTGGGGCTGCGGGTGAGGTTGAGCCTACCCTTGGTGGCTTAGGGCGTTGGTACACCCTAAAACGGTTACCAGTCAATCGGGACACACATAAACAAACACTCACATTACAATCTATAGGCAATTAAAATTCAATTACAAACGTCATGTTTGGAATGTGGAAGGAAACTGTTGTACCCAAAGAAAACCCACGCAAGCACGAGGAGAACAAACTCCGCACAAGAAGCCCTGAGCCGAGATTTGAACCGAGAGCCTCTTAACTGTGTGGCTGATGTGCTCCCCCAGGTGATGACATCTAACTAGATATCATATTTCCATTATTCAATGCCAATGGGGGGGGGGGGAGAGTTTCACAAGTAGTTTACATATATCACGACTGCCATTTTGTTGTGGGCTGATAAGTGTTGCATATGTTTCCTTTTCCAAAGTAGCATAATTGCGCAAGTCATTTTTGAATGTATTCTAATACACAAGATTTTCAAAAATAAACAAAATGTAACAATCAAGAAGACATTATTTTTTGGTGGATTGCCATAACCAGGCGGGAGGGCACAGAAATAAAGAATTTATTTATTTAAGCAAGCACATTCATTTTTTTTTTTATGATATTGTGACAGTCAGTTAAAAGCTGCAATGGTAACGATTTGCATGTTCACACATAAATTGTATTTACACACTTCAGAGGTGATCCCAGCTAAGTGAGCGAAAGTTAGACCGGACCCCTAGATAGGCAGATGTGGCGATGCGCAGGTGCAGGGTTTTTTGATATGGACAATATTATCCTCATTTATTTGTCTTCATTTATCATGTTAAATAATTGGTCAATTGATTCATTATAATGAAAATAAAACATTAGGAAAATAAGTTTATAAATACATTGAAACATTTTTTATTTGTGAAAAAAGTATAATTAGAATCACCATAATAAAAGAATGCATGAGTGTAGACATCAGTGTAATATTAAGATACATATAAGAAACCTTTTCAATGGCCACTCATGTCATGTGATGAACTGTATAGCTAATGAGTATTGTAATACAGGGAAGATTATGATCCCGCCGGCCCCCAGGCCGGTCGCACCTGCTTCAGTCCCCATGAAGGGAACTTTGACCTCCCTGAGTCAGGCCGAGACCTAACCATATACCAAGGGGGTTTACAGGGTCATCAGGCGACACCCTCCCATGTCGACCATCTGCTTAGCAGGCCCTGTACAACAACTTTTACTTTATATTCCTCCTGCTCCACCCTGGTGACCACTGGAGACAACCAGACTCTTCTACAGCGTCTTGGTCGCTTTAGACCGTTGGGTGGATTGGTCGCTCCAACCAAGGCCTGTCCGTCCTGTTTGCACTCTGCCCACGACTTAGTGGTGCTGCAACCTACGCATCGGTTTCTGCCCTTCCTCTTTCGCTGCCCATTTCCTTCCAGTTGCCACTTTCGCTCACGCATCATCACTCACTGCACTGGCAGGGAGTCTATATCCAGCCTCGCCATTTCCTGGGTGAAGGATTTCAGGGGGCAGGTGGAGCAACTTCCACTCAAGCAGGCCAGTCGCCGAAAAGCATTATGGTAGACCTACTGTATCCATTTGTGAATGAATGAGATTGGCTTTGGGGTACATCTTGCGATTAACTGATGAGGTAACTTCAAACAGCGTGAGAGGGCACATTATCCTTTGGTAAATAGGGAGGTTATAACACCACACTTTGTACTTATCGTGTAGTGAGCTTGTTTTGATTTTTGCCAGGCCTTCAGAAAGTTGCTGAAGGACGTTTTGGTCAATTCCTTGTCTGGAAGGCTGGATGCGTATGGCCTTCCCAGTCTGTGGATAGGCTGCAGGTCCACCGTGTCAGGAATGTCTTCTCCTCAAATGATGAAGATGACCCGGTTATTACGTTCTCCTGTCTGACGGGAGAAGCTTCTGGAATTTTGCGGCTTGAATTTCATCTAGCCCAGGTGATAAACTAGACCATTCTCTGCAGGAGCATGAATGTGCATGGCACAGTTCATAGGAGGCAAGTTACATCATCCATGTATCTCTCGCTTGTGGGAATCTTTCGACTTGCTGATGATGAACACCATCCACCACTTGCCTTGCTCCAATAAGGATCACTTTGAATGCGAAGAGAATGGAGGAGCTGGAGCAGCTCATCGCAATGCCCACTTCTAGTTGTTGGAAAACAGCGAAGACTCATTTGCAGGTCTTGGAACTATTTCATGACTATGGTCTTGATTTTATGCAGGAATGTGTAATGTTGGTGTTTTTGAACATTGTCCTTGTGTTTGTTTGTTTATGTAATATTACCATGCTCCTTCTGGCAGGGGACCTACCTATGAAAATTACCCTTTTTGCATTTATATTTAATTGTTAAAATGTTCATTAATGTACATTGTCCCTCAATAACAAATGAAATAAAAATAAAAAGAAAGAAAGAAAGAACATTACTCAGATATTCATATTTTAAGTGTGGCTGTGCACATTGAAAGAAAAAGGATTTTGAAGCGAGTAATGTTTATTTGTATAAATCCAGCAAGATACATTGTAAAGGCATTATTAGAAGTGATTAGAATTTTCCAAATTAAAATGTCAGTGCCACTGTTTTTGTCTTGATAGCATAAAGTTGCTTTCTGGTGTATTTTATAGGGTCACTCAGATTTCTGGACCGATATGAAACATCACCCAGCGTTACTATGGAAACACAGAAAGACAAGTGTGTTTGCATCTACTGCGGAAAAAAACTCCCTCCGTTAGTTTTTGTCTATGTTTTGGTTGCACTAGGCTTTGCTTTTGTCAGTTGCGTCTTGCTCTGCCACCTCTCCTCCACTGCCAAAGCGTCGATTAAGCTCAGATGTCAACACCGAGCAGCATGATTTCTGTTAACAGAGAAGAACAATGAAAATGGTGGAAAACAGTTCAACATTTTTGCTTTGTTAACAGTACTCTCTGCTGAGAACGCTTGCTTTTTCATACAAATGTATGTTTTGTGTTAATGAAATCCATGATTTCATAGCCTTGTGCAGCTGTTTACTGATGTTTGTCAAGAGTAATAAAGAGAGGGGAGACAATAAAAAATTGTTATCTAATGTTTTACAAATTAGACACATTCACATTTGATTTAATTCAATTCAAAATCTTATTTTGATGTGAAAACCTGAAGAAAAAAAATATGAAAATTTCAAGTAGCTCTCACCATAACGTGTTGAAAATAAAAACAAACAATATTTTATAAATACATCATCCTGGTCAAAGCTTTTTTCCCTGTCTAGTTAAAGAGATATTTTTATGCGAGCATTTATCCTTAATCAGTTGAGGCTTACAAATGAGGAATAATTTTGCCGCGTAAAAGTTACAAAAAATGATTAATAAATAGCAAAATGTTATTTAATTGTTTTTGATTTTTTGGGGAATAAACACAGGCCAGTTTTTAATATATCCTACTGTGATTTTTCTTAATTTTATGAATAATTTTGGCAATGAGTGCCCCACCTGGCTTTTCTGACTTACGGGCAGGGGAGAGTATGTCCCATAGTGCACACTTTGTAGCAGCGCTCCAAATTAATTTTTTGATTCACCGGCCAAGTTGAGTGCTGGATTTTTACATCTACCACCCAAGCATATTTTTTTACTGGCCAATTTATTTAAAATTTAATTAATTTAAATGTAATTTAAAAAAATATATTTTACACATAATATTTCTATAATATGGTTCTACAAAATATAAAATTTCACAAACAGCTAACATATAATTAATAACTGATCAATATAGAGGCTAACGACATGACTTTGGCTCACAACACAACTGTTTCAATTTCTTTAAAAAAAAGTCAATGTTTTTTTTTTTCCTTTTTGAGGGGGAACCAACCCAAAAGGCTTATTTGTGGTTTATCCTCGGTTATTCAAGATTATTTTGGGTAAAAAAAAATAAATACAATTTCTTAAAAACAAAATCATTTATGGGGGGAGCTTAAGCACGTACACCTAACGACGCCACTGACTTTCACACAGTCCATGAAGTCTGGCTCTTGCTCCTGACACAGTCCTTGAGCCACAGAAATACAGCCTCAGAGGGATCACACTCATTGATTGGATCGCTCATCTTTCCTTATTTAAAAGTAGAAACCTTGGCTCTGATTGGTCCATATCACGGCGTCTGCTAGATGTCGTGTCCTTCGATGCCTAGTTCAGACTCTCGTCCCGCAAGAGTTTGATTGAGGGAGTTATTTGTAATCAATGAACGCGCATTTGCTTTGTTTGCCGCCGCCTCGTTCCTCTTCGGCCGGTCGGCGGCGGCTTATGTGGAAGTGCTGTGGACGGCCACGAGGGACAGGCATCGCCGTGGCCGCTCGCCTCCTGCTAAAAATCTCCACATGTTCCTGCAAGTTCATTAGCCAGTCTGGCACATACTGTGTCTCTGTTTACGATATGTGTGAATGTCTGTGTACGTGTGCATCGTTCATGTACGTGCAGACAGCAGAGTAACATAAAGGAGAACTCCACAAAAATGAAGACTAAACAATATGAATAATATGGTACAAACATTTACTCGCCATGTGGTGGGTAGCCTGCTGAGATGTACACGCCACACAGTAAGCATTTCTAGCATTTCGGACTCGTGATGGAGGAAATCGTCCCGTTTTCAGTAATGGTCCTGACGATGGCGGGAGGACGTGGGTTCATAACACAACGCCACGGTCTTGCCACATGTATCATCAAAGGGTGAGTAATAAGGAAGGATTTCATGACCAAAGGGTTTCATTTCCATTTTCTATACTTCCCAACTGGTGCACAATATGAACTGGTTATATTTGATGCCACTGATTCCAGAATGAAAGAAACACACCACGTACAGAATGAGACGATTCCGTTCATACCTTCTGTTCCTTGGCCCCACTGCGAGCCTTGGATACGAGCTCGAGCAGGGCGAGGAGGAGGCCCACACCCAGCCCAAGCCCGAGAAGGAGAAAGAGACCCCGCAGGTCATGAGGCTGGAGGGTCTCTGAGGTGCGGGCCGCGTCGTCTCCCAAGCAGCTGCTGGCCCACCATTTGTTCTGCAAATAAGTCAGCTCGCCAGATTCGCTCAGCTGAAGAATGGCCACGGTGAGGTTTTGAACCAGTGGGGAACCTGGAGGAGGGGTATGAGCCCTTTGAATCTGTGAATTAGTGAGGCCTTAAAGCTGGGACTCACCCTGACGTGCAGCGATACCATATGCTCTCATGGCGATGACTTCCTGGGAACGGGTCAGTTTGCAGTAGCGAGCCACAGCCAAGTCCAAGGACACCGCTTCACCGATGAAGGCAAAGTTTCCCTCCTGAGCACGGCGGACGCCTTCTTCCATGCCTGCCACGTAGCTTTTCTTACGCTCCATGTGCTGGTGGATGCGCCTGTACACGGTACTCTTTGAATTCTTGAACAGTAAAGAAGGAGAAACAAAACACCCATCAAGTCTTTCGGCGTGTCCTCAAGATCCCATTATCACGAGACTGAACACCTTAAAGAAAAGCATGGTGGATCCACCATCCACTGTGCCATAGTCGATCTTGTCCTGGTTGACGAGGTCTTCAAAGGTCTTGATCGAGATGTGCTTGTTGTTTGAGTGCAGCGTGGAGTTGAAGTTGGCCAAGTAGCAAGCGAGCAGTAGTATAGCAAACACCCACCAGATAGCGCTGACTAGTTTTCCAGGTACAGCTTTGGGATGAGGACCAGCACCTAAGAGCACACAGACAGACAGCAGAGAATGAGATGGTAAACCAGTGAATCCTGACTGCACCACTCAATAATAAATATTGTAGATGAATTAATGCCTTGATGACATTGAGCATTATTATGTTTGTAAAGGCAGACACCATTGGAAGAAGTGTGGGTGCTGCAACATGGATGATTGCCAGTAGATCCCAGGGCACATTTAGAGTATTTCATTAACCTGAGAAGCATGTTTTAGGGATGTGAGAGGAAGCTGGAGTACACAGGGAAAACCTACGTAAGCCCAGGGAGAACATGCAAATGCTTGTTTGTATGCGTGTGTCTTGACACCACCACAGGTTTCTTGTTCCCCATGTCCCTTTAGGGGCTCTGGAGGTTCCAGTGAGGGAAGAGATTAGATGAAGAATGGAATACATGGAAAACCTCCAAATTGTTTGAACTACAGTAGGATTAAACTTCATTTTACACTTGCGTGACAGTGAAGAATGTTGCCTGATTAGTTCATTATTGAAGGCTTCATGATGGTAAAATCCCTGAAATGGATTCATTCAACAACATTTGTACAAGAAAAATCCATTCCAAATGGGATTATATACTGGCGATCAAGCAGCATCCTGGAACCGACCGTGTTTGACTTTCGAGGTTCCACTGTCTGTAAGTAAGTAGATTTTTCGATCGTGCGGTCTCAGGCATGTTGGATCTCACAACCCTTCAATTGGGCACAAATGTACTAAGACAACTGTAGCTTTGAACTTGCTGAACAACATTTTGTATCATCCAGCCTGGAGACAAAAACGAGCAAGCAAGCAATTTGCAGTGAAGTTTCAGTGAATAGAACTTCTCATTTTCTGAATGCTTGGAATGTTAGACAAAAACGATGAATAGATTTCTTTCAATAGAGTGTGGAGTTTATGTAGTTAAGTTCAACTGGTTGCTGGGATACCTTGCAGGGTGAGCGCTCCGGTGATGTACCAGTAGCTGTGCAGTAAAGTGAATTGGTGCTCTTCTGTGTCAGGCTCTGCCCATTCAGTGGGACTGATCCTGTAAAAACAAAACAAGATTCATGTCAGTCTGAAAAGTTGTACTTGTGTTTAGTATGAAGGTCTTTCCTTACACAATAAAGAATTGGAATGAATCTATGTATCAAAATCAGAAAAATCTGAATCTCGTGATTGTCCCTTAAAGCGAAATGTGTGTTGCAGCAGCAGTACAAAGAGGACAAAGTACAAAATGACAATATAAGCAGTGATAATAAGACTATGAAAAGTCTCAAAGTCTAAAACACAATAAAAACAACAACACTCATGTATGTCTAAATACAATACAACAATGTAAATATTGGCGTAAAATTGGAGGCATCAAAACAAAAAAAATAATAACATAAATTTGTCTGAGAATAGATTACACTATTTCTATTTTCATTACTTTTCTAAATTGTTTATAAACATGAACAAGTGTACCGGAATGGATATGTGTGTGTATATGTATATATATATATATATATATATATATATATATATATATATATATATATTTTTTTTTTACATTACAAATTCCAGAATTAAAAATACATCTGTGACATACTAGGATGAAATACTGTATGATTTTGAAATTTGTCATGCGGAGTGGAACCTCTGAATGCCATGTGGTTGTACGATTCGGGATTTAACCAAAACTTTCAACCAAAAAGGGGACAATTTAGAGTTTTCAATAAACCTAACATGCATGTTTTTTGGAATGTGGGAAAAAACAGGATTACCCGCAGACAAAATACGCAAGCCCACACACACACACACACACACACACGCGGGTGGTGGAGCTGAGATATGAACCCCTAACCTCAGGAATGTGAGGCAGAAGTTCTAAACTATTTCAAAATTGCAAAAGTTGACATGAATGTCAATTTAAATCAACCACTGTTCACTTATTGATATAAATGGATCTGAAGAATGGGGAATAATGAATTAGTGGTTAGTATGGGGCCATTATTGTAGCAAATCCATTTGCAAATATGTATTTCAATCCAGAAATATGGATATAAAAAAATAGAAATAATATATATATATATATATATATTTTTTTTAAATCGGTATCTCTAACCAGAGTCGCAAATACAAAACTAGAGTCACAGAGTCACGCATCTGTAATTGGAGTAACAAATGCGTAACTAGAGTTACAAATGTGTACAACGTGTGATCTGTATATATTGGGCCTCTAGATTGGACGTATTCTTACGCGTGAGTTTTGCAACACTTCTGCCACCGATGACTCACAAATGCGTGTGCCTCCGTAACAACACACTTGTTGTTGTGTTTCAGAGACCAGGAACATGGATGATCTTTGATCAACCCATGAGCAAGTACCATTTATTTAACATTCTTTAAATTTGAATAAATGCAAGAAGAAATATGGTAATAATAAGTAAGTGCTTACACTAGTGCCTGACAGTTCTCAGCTTCTGAGTTGGAATCTTGGCTCTGGCCTTCTTGTTTGGAGCGTGCATGTTGTTACGATGCTTGTGTGAGTTTTCTCTGGGTATTCCAGCTTCCTTGCACATTCCAAAAGCATGCTTCTTGTTACGTTATGTGTCTTCTATTACATAATATTACAAATCAGGTACGACCAGCACCCTGGAATTCGTGAAACTGGATTTCCATTGTATTTAAGTGTGCACACTTCCCATCCATTTTCTATACTGCTTATCCTGTTCAGCATAGTGGAGAGTTGGAGCCTATCCCAGCTGACTTAGGGCGAAATGCGGACTGCCCTCTGGACTGGTTGACAGTCCTTCGCAGGTTGCCTAAAGAGACAGTCAACCATTCACACTCACATTGACCCCATCATTGAGGGGGAACTAAACCCATGCTGCCAGCACCGAAGTCAGGCGAATGTACCACTACAGCCAAACAGAATCTACAGTATAACACAAACTACATTAGTTCTGATCTATGCCAGGATGTACAATGAGTGTACGGCAGTGAACAAAATGCATCTAACAAAAATGTTGAACATACCTGGCTACAAGGAATATGCAAATACCGGTGAGCAGGAACGCAATGAGGATGCCCACCCACATTTCAGTGGAGAAGGGTGCAAGGAGGCTGAATGAGCTCTCGTCACAGGCCACGTCTTTGTGCAGAATGAAACCAATTCCTGTTTGCATGAAGGGGGTGGTCATGTCAACATATTGCTCTCTGACGGCGGTGAGGGTCAGTGGTGCCACAGCCAGGTCAGCTTCCTAATGGATGGTATTGTAGGACAAAGTGTTAATTTAGATTCTGAATTGCTCAACCAGCTCTATTGTTATGAACACTTCAGCAGGTACATACAAAATATGGGGGGGGGAAATCATCTGAAAGGCAAGGCTGGATTAGTGTGGTGTGAGCCTTGACCTCAACCCCATTGAAATGTTTAGGTAGCGCTAACGGAGGTTGGTGTTGACTTGGCTTACGACTTGGTTTACAGTGACTTTTGGCCTCACAAATGCTCTTCTGGATGAATGAGCAGACATTCCCCCAAGTCTAGTGGAAAGTCCATATTTTGCACGATTTTCACTCCGCCAGGTGTCCCGGTATGTTTGTCTATAGATTGTACGACGCATGGTTTGACTCTCCACTGCTGGTGACTTACCCCTCTGATGAGTTCACCAATCATTCCATTCCAGTTGCCACTGGAATCCATGACTCCATAGCGGTTGTCCTTCACCAGTTGCACTTTGTATCTGAAGCCGAGCATTTGGCTGAGCTCAGCGATCAGGTCGATGCAGTAGCCCTCCAGCTCTCCTCCAGAGCCTTTGGTCATTGTGTACGGGTCTTGCTGAGAAGCACAAATTATTGAATTTGAATCGGGATTGTGGATGAGATGACAATAGATGATGAACAAAACCTCCACAAAATGCACTCAGGAGCTTGTTAATTGTGTAATGTATTATAGCTGTCGAAAGTAAAGCTCAAAGTAGAGGTAAAAGAACAAAAATTGGAGACTTGGAACACTGCAGAAAAAGAAGTTAGGATTTTACTCTGAGGGAGGAAAAATGAATACCTTTATAGTGGTGATGGATAACTCCTTGGTGCCTAGAATGTGAGTGGGGGGGGGACAAAGAGCATTTCTTTCATGAACAAGTCAGTTACCAAGCAAGCTCAAATACACTTTAGTTTGATGTCTCCAAGCTTATGTTGGATCAGCTTCAGAAAGCCTGACGGATTCTATTGCTGCTTTGTGTCCCCTTGGCTTTTCTCTCGCTGCAGCAGTAAATAAGCTCAGGAGCCATCAAAGGACAATAGAGACCTAGTGTACAATAATGCATGGAATAGGACAATCTGGGAATCAAAGTGAGGGGACCCTCTGGAAAGATCCTTTTTTAACTCTTCCTTTCAGCATGTAAACAAGAGCGGGGCAAGAAATCCTCTCCCCAATACCCAAGGCACCACGGCATCTGTCTGAAATGTGACCAGTGGTGTTCCCAGCATGGCTGCAGGACCTTACATCAGAGAAGGGCAGTGGGGATTCAGGAGGTGCCAGGGGTGCATGTTCGTCATAATTTCACACAAAAACAAAAGTTGTCGCAGTCTGTTCATACGAGGCTCATGACACGCAGTCAGCCTCCTCCAGAGGGGATGGAAAGACCTACGATCAGCGGAGATGACTGTCAGTTCATCGCCTGCCTTCCCGCAGAGTGTTGGTTAATTGATTTATCACAGTGCTTTCTAGACCACAGCACGACGCGAGCCCCTCCACTGGTGAGAAATGGGATGATGCCCAATTGAATTGTGCTTTGAAAGGACCCTTACAGTCTGCCAGGGTCAGCTGGGGGGAAGAATCACTAAAGAAAACTGGTTGGGAGGGAGAACCTTTTTTCGAAAGGTCAGGCAGAACTCAATGTCTGTGATCGTTAACTAGAGGCAGGCAGTTTTTAACCGACTGTAGATACCACTCACAAAAAGTTAGGGATATTCGGCTATCGGGAGATATTTCACAAGGAACCGAAAAACCTGTATGACCTTTACAGGTGAACTTAATTTGACTTTCTCTAAACCTTTGAATTAATATGTCCAACTGTTCAATGTTTCAGGAGTGTTTGCATAACTTGCTGTTGTCTGAACAGCAAATTTCAAAACTGGTGTTTGATTCATGAATGGACAAATACATGTCCTGGTTCAAATAGAATTTAGTACTTGAACAGTACATCGTGCTGGTCATATTTAGACGTCATGAGACCATCAACAGTTTGGAACACAGAGGCAAAGACTGGAAGAGTTGCAGAGAGGCATAGAAGTGGATATCTTTGGAAATATATTGGTTCGTTCATGAATCAAATATCTGTTGAAAATTCTGCCGTTCAGCTCCTTGTTACAGAACAAGGTTTTCAAAAAGTACTGAGAGACTGAACAATTGGATATGTGCATTTAAAAGTTTAGAGAGGGTCACATTTAGTTCACCTATAAAAGTTCTAGTGCATTTTTTTTTATGTTCAACCTGAAATTCACCCAAAAACCCAATATCCCAGTTTTGTTTTTGAAAGTAGAGGTAGGTGCATTTCTTTTGAGTTGTTTTTCACATTCACCTTTGGTAAACCTGACCTGAATCTTAAATTCTGCCTTGTCAAAGACAATAATGCAGTTGTGGTTGACAACGTGACACTGTCAGAGAGGTACAGTATTTATTTAACAATGTTGATTAGTGTTGATATAGAATCAAGTAGAACTGCACTGTACTATAATGACAGCTGTTGCCCTGGTATACACAGCCGAATCTAATGTAATTTTCTTTTATATTTTTTTAATCTAGGGGTATCTCATGAATAGGCTGGTGAGTGGATATTGACAAAACATTTTCTCCAAACAAGGAGAAAAAAGAATACAAACACAATTCTTGAAACTAATGCTTGAATTATTATTTATGTATTTATTTTTTGCATTATTAAATGTATCATTCCATTAAAGGAAACAATCTAATAGTCAGCAATATTGTTTGCTCATTTGCACCGGCTTATTTATTTTGTTTTCACATACACACAGCATTGATGAGTAGGATTCTTACCTGCAGCAAATGCCCATCTACTAAGGGCTGCCACACTGAAGACAAAAGCTATGCAACCTTTCATACTGCCAATAGCCTGAAAATCACATGTGCATTTATTTCAACATGACTGTTCACATGGCTGTCTGAAAGAAAAAAAAAAAGAAAACATTTGTTGGGTAATAAATTTTGTACTCACCTATGCAACCTCTGAAGTGTGGATTATAAAAAAAGACACCAACAAGAAGTCGAAGAATTTGTCAACAAATGTTGCAAGTGGTTAAGTGTTGTGTACAGCAGACGGTAGTGGGCGAGTTTAAATGTGGGAGGACAGAGGGAGGGCCAAAATGGGGGAAACGTAGAACTTGTTGATACAGAGGCTGAACAAAGTCTCAAGACAGATGTCAGTGTCTAGTATGGAAAATTATTTGGAAAGGGGTGCATTTTTTTTCAAGCACTATTTAAAAATAAATGTGGAATCATCCTTCTGTTCCCTTATGAATACTTGAATACTAACAAGTGATTTTAATAGTGTCAACTGTTTGGGGGCTGGTCTGTGAAAAAAACTGCCATCTCTAGCCCCATCTTGTGCCTTTAATTTGAGATACAAGAAAGTACCATGACCAAGGGAAAAAAGAAAACAATCCGAGATAGAAGGCATGACTTATGAAGTGCTAATCATTTGTCGCGCACTCTTGGGCACACTTATCACAGGCAAACCCCTGCAGCCTCCTGCTGACGCTCTAACCCCTAAAAAGCACCTAATTCATAACTATTACACTAAGGGCTCTATTTTCATGCACTGCACAGATCCGTGTGAGTGCAAAAACTATCCCAATTTCGTGCAGGCGCAAGGCTGGCTGTGCGTTTGCCAATTTGGCAGACACGTGTGCACCAAGCTGGGTGTCACAACATAATGAGGGTGTGTTCTTTGACATCCGCCCGGGGCATGTGACAATTTGGTGAGTTAAAGTTGGTCTATACTATACTAAGTGTGCATCTTCATGGCGCAGATCTGTGATCTCCCCAGCCAACTTTACACCATCTGCCTGTGGAGGGCTGTTTGTTTGCTTATAAACGTACATTGCGCGCTTCGACCTTCAGGACGAGCCAAACACTTTCTTCCTTAGAAAGGTTTGGTTGTGTTCACTTCGCTATGTAGAGAGTTTCGGTGCACCACATTTAAAAGGAATGAAAGAAGACTCTTGGGAGTCGGCTGTGTTCATGCCCACAGGGCGCAAACACCACTCTTTTATTTATTAGCGCTCATCTACAAACTTACAAACACCCGCTCTAACCTGCCAACTTGCAGAGTTACGCCAAGCCTAGCACTGGTTTTGCATTAGCCATAAAAATAGAGCCCTTAATGTTATTGAAGCTTCATTTTGCGAGGCCGCGGGGGAGTGCCCACGATGTGTGCCTGTGAGTGCATGACAAATGATTGGCATTCCGTAGGTAACGCCTTCTTTCTATGGTTGGTTGTTTTTCCTCGGGTGCCGTGGTTTCTTGTATATCAAATTAGAGTCGCAAGATTTTTCACAGATCATATTTATCAACTCATAATGATTGTTTTAACAAATATGACAAAAAGTGTTTATTTTTTGGAAACATGCCCTATAAAAGCGGTCTTGTTTTTGCTGTGGGTTTTGGCATAGTCAAACTAGTTGATGGAGCTTTAAAAATAAGTAGTGACTTCATCATGGAGGAGGAGTTGCATTCACTTTTTGAGACAAAACATTCTCTTAGTTGTGAAGTGCAAAACAGTGAAGGAGGCTTCAATTGAGAGAAAAAGCCACGCCAAGCTGTCTAGATAAATACATCCTTAAAAGAGTGTCCGGGATTGTTTGGAATCCTAATGAAGCTGTCTTTTGTATTTCTTTTCTGTCTGGAATAGAGTCTACAGCGCTAAAACAAGCATGTTGCGCTTCACAAAGTCTCTCAGAGCTGAACAAGAGGCCCAGCAGAATGTGACAGCGAGCCAGAGGAGGCCGTCAGCTTTGGAAAGCACAAAGTGACAATAGACAAGGCTTTGAAGAATCACTGTCGTGAGAAAGCATGAAGTGGCTCCATGCCTTTCTGGATGTGAAGATTGAAGGTTCAACTTAGGTTTAAATTGTTTTTGTGGTGCAATGCAGATTGCAATCACAGTCATTACAAAAGCGATTCAGAGGTCTTGTCAAAGAGCAGTCTTTAAACTGATTCCTAAACGTATTGCTCCGTCTCTCTTTATCTGCACTTTCACAAGATTTTCAACTGAGAGCGTCTAACAAATTAACTTTGAGTAATTTAGTAACCACGAGGCAGTTGTTGACAGTTTAGTGGTTCAGGTTGACATCCATTGTGCGACCCCGTCTTTAAAAAAAAACATCTCTTCTGCAGGGGGTCTGATGTTTTTTTTTTTGCTAAAGGTGACTGCTGGTAAACACACCACAGCAGAGTTGATAATTAGAGCAGAAAGCACACTCACCAAATTCCAAGGTCAAATCCTTCCACGTCAGTTTGTGTAAGACTCAATTACAGTGAAATCTCTCAAGTGGAATGCCCTAGAAGTCGCACAATTCAACCAAAATGTTCCTCTTAAGACACAAATCGCACGTGTTTTAACTGCCAAATCTCGTGACACTTCAGCTCTGTAACACCACAAGTGTGTTTAGCAGAGGGTACCTTTAGAGTGAATGGAACTGGACAATTGGAAAAGCGAGAACCGCTCCTGGCTGCTCAGTACAATATGATAGGCCAACAAAAACTCAACATCCATTAAAAAAGGGACTAGACAATGGAAATTCTTGGATGAAGCAATCGCCGTGTCTGTTGTTCATCATTAAATTAAGCTGCGACAAACTTATTTTTACACTTGACAGGTTAGAATGTTCAACTATTACCTATAACACACTGCAATGAATTCAAGTACAGCTTTGAGAATTCCCAAACTGGGAAAAGTAGATTCTAAATTCAAACAAATTGGGTGTCAACCAGTATCCCGGATCAGAATGAGTTGAACCTCAGAGGTTGCAATAAATTCTGGATTGCCATTTTACCATTCTTCAGAGTTAGTCATTCATTGGGAGGACGTGAAAAAAAGAATGAAACCTTAAACTTGGAATTTATTAATTTAATCACACATTGTTGGATTTAAAGATGGTTCCCAAAATGTTTGCACAAATAACGGGCATGTCAGTACAAACAGTGTAGCAGGCCAACAAATAAACGTGCTTTGTTTTAGTAGCATGGACTACGCAGAACAAATTACAATGTGATTCTCTTGGGAACACCAATAAAGTGTCCTACAAAATGTTTGGGACATTAAACATCTTAATACAAAAAATCTTGGTAAAATAAAGCTCAGGCATGGGATAAAAGAGTGCACACAACACATGCAGTCAATTAAAAGAGGCTAAAAAGGAGTCATTCTCTCAGTGCTGTGACATGCTACAGATCAAAATCATTAGCAGAAAATTGGCAGCTTGGTCGCATTACATCAAAGCACTACACAAACTATTGTATAAATAGAAACTTGTATCTTGCGCTGTAAATATATGAACATAGTTCATTTGCTCAGCAGTTAAGACATTAGCTCATCGTTTAGCGTAAAACTGCACATAATGTTTCACGATAGCAATGCCATTGCTCTTACAATATTGCTTGATGGATGGGCTACAAATAAGAATGCGGATAAGAATCTTACCATTGTGTTTCTAAAGTTCAGATTATACATTTCTGGGTTTAAAGATTGGAAGAGATGGCCTCTACAGATTGCTACTGGATGTTTTTCCTCCTAACATACCATTTTCACTAAATACAATATATTCATCATTTGGTGCTGATTGGCCGGGCTCTCTTATTCGTTGCTTTGAGAAATGTACTTCCATATGTTCGGACAATGTCTCTGAACCCAGATTTCTCAGATATTTTCTTGGGCTATGCTACCTTTTCTGAAGTAAAATATATAAAAGAACTCTTCTTGAAACCTTTTGAGAAAGTGTGTGAAACGGCATGTTGATTTCAAGGTACCCAGTTACTAAAGTCGAAGCTTGAAAAGTACTTCACTGTTTTCAGTCTCTGGGGAGGTAGGGAACTGTCTTGAAAAAGGGGAGTCGAACAACGGGGCCAGACCGACTGTGTTTGGGCTGGCACAGGGACTCCTTGAGATGCAACATGCCCCTTCAGGATTTCCCCTCTCCTCAATGGGGCAAGCAGTGCTTCTATTGATGTTATCAGTATGGTCAAAGCTTTTATTGACTTGAGTCAAGCTCTGGAGCCTTTGCCTTTCAAGGGCCTTCTTAGCCCGATTTGCAATGTAACGCACCCTGCTTTGGCTCCTGGAAGATGACCTCCGAATTGATTGTGGCTCATCAACAGATTCTTCTTGATATTCACTAGGTCTGTTTTCAGTGGCAAAATCACTCGCCTTAAGGGGCTCCACATCAGTCAGCTTCCGGAGCTGCTCTGTCAGGTCACTGTCTGGTCGGGCTTTTGCCAGTCTGCCCTTTCGAAGATGGTCGCTGTTTGATCCAATGATGACGCTCCGACTGATGCTGCGGTACTTGCTGTTGAAGTTACAGGAAATATCATCCGATGTGAGATCACCAAGGCTTTTGGAGAGGGACACGGGCGTTGAGGTTGGAGCGGCTGATGAAGTCCTGGATGATGACTGCTTGAGCCCTTCCATGAAGAGCCGGCTCCAGGTATGCCTTCTTCGAGTAAGTCTGTTAGTCAGGTCAACTGGAGATACAAGGCGGTGCTGCAGATGGGGGGCCGTGAACCCATCTTTGGAATCCTCACTCTGCGGAAGATTAGGGTTCGACTTGCTTCTGTTGACATGCGGGCCATCAAAGGAGATGAGTGCTGAATGGTGGCAAGTGCCACAGTAGGGCTCGCAACGGAGGCTTGTTTTGGCAAGACTCTTCCTGGCCAGGTTGGTTAGGGATGAGTCAATGACAGTGTCACTAGAAGAGATGCTGGAGGACGAGGACATGCTGTCTCGATGGCTATCAGTCTCCAGCTTGCTCCAAAGACGGTCGTTTATAGTAGCATCTGTGCATACTTCTGGTACTATCGATTGGGCCCTCGTGGGAACATGGCCCTCGCTTTTTGTTCTTCTTACTGGTGTGCATGATGACGGATTGCTGATTGCTCTGCCAGCCTGGGCTGGTTTAGATGCACCTGCAGGAGTTTCAGCAGGTACTGCTGCAGCAGAAGATTCTAATTTGGGCTCAGATTTCACCACTGCAACATTGTTTGCCTTGTCTGTCAGAGCTTGAAGGTTTTCCCTCTGGCTTTTGGTGTGCTCCAAGGACAACAGAGTACTTGTGACTGTTTGGGGACCTTGGGTGCACTCCATCTGGATACTTTGTTCAGCAGGTGTCGTCACTGGGAGAGACATTGTTCGAGTAAGTGTTTTGAGTTTTTGGTTTTCTATATTCACTGTACTACGAATGCTGGGAAATCGATTTGAATTAAGTGTCCCATGGGATTCTGCATTCATTGAAGTGGAAGATGACCGCAGCAATGATGAGGAATGCTGTGAAGAAAAGCTGTCCTCAGGAATGGTGGCAGAGCAGATGAAATGTGTCTTCTCAGTATTCCCAACATTTAGTGGAGGAAATGGAAGTGGAGAAGTTGGGCTCTGCACTGTGGAACAGACTGTGGGAAAAAAAAGAACAATTATAAACTTCATTATTTGAATATTCTTTGCATTTATATGTACTTAAGTGATCAAGTGCAATACCAGTGCAGATAGTACATTGGATAAATACAGTATTTGTCTAATATGCTGGATAAACTTCCCTCCAAAAGTATTGGAACAGTGAGGTCAATTGGCATTGGATAAACAACTTTAAATATTAATATTATTTGTAACAAAACGCCACACAGTTAAGTGAAAAAATACTGGAACATAAATAAATAAAATAAATAGATTCAAGTGAATAACACAATATTTTATTGCAAAATGTTTGGAATAACTGCATCAAGCCTGTGACCTCCTGACATTACCGGACTTCTACACTCTTTTTTTTGTGATGCCTTGCCAGGATTTCACTGCAGCCTCTTTCAGTTGTTGTTGTTGTTGTTGTTTTGGGGCGGTAATCCCTTTAGTCTCCTCTCTTGCAAGTAAAACACATCCTCTCTAGGGTTTGAAACTACACAAACTTTGCTCTTTTTCCCCTGATTAGCTCGTTTGTTGTTCCGGCTGTGTGCTTTGGGTAATTATTTTTCTTATGTACAATACATAAGAAAAATAATTACTGTGCAAAAACACAGTCACTACACTCAACTCTGAATAATGATATGCATGTTGCAAAGTAGATAACACAAAAACAAATCGTCAACTAACTCTATATTTTAAGAACTAGATTCACATGACATACAATGGGTTGGATGGGCAATGACGTTATCACAGGTTGCAATAACATCATAAAACATATCACAAGCAATGTTTACAGAAGGCATTGTTGCTTTTTTTGTTTTTCTTTCTAGGTCTCCAAATAACTGAGAAAGCTGTCATTTTAACCTAACTTTAGTGTTGTCACTAGTTTATTTCCATCCCATCTATTTTGTCACACAACTGCATTTTATCTGGTTTTAAGGCCAAAATTATTTTTTTTATTTTTTTCCACTGATGTGATTTTGTGTTGTGCAACAGTATGAGAAAATATATATTTTCAATGATTAATTTCGAACTCCAAGCAACCCTGAGAGATAAAAGCACCTACAAAAACACTTTAAAATGAATGGTGGGCAGGAAAAAAAGGCGGGTAAGATGGAGAGAATTCTGGGCGAAGATACAAAAAATAGTATATTCAGTATTTGAGGTTGTGTGCATTCAGCAGGTTTACCTGGCTCTGGTCATCCCCTCAATTCTGCACTAGGAACAGAGAGAGCGTGCAAAGGGAAAAACAGGAAAAAGGAGTTCAGCAAAAACTGGAAAGAGAAGGTGATGGAGGCTAGGGAAAAGCTTCCAGAGAAAAAAAACGATTAACAGAGGTAATGGATTGATCTCCATAACATGGAAATATAATTAACAATTATTCAATACTGAAAATACATAGTTGCGTGCAAAAATATACCCCCAAAAGCATGTCAAACCCAAAAATACAGAAAAAAAATCTTAGCCTCAATGTTCTTCATTAAAAATACGGTGATTGAATGCTAAAAGCAGCACTTTAATCGTTTTTTAATGGTTTCACTAAGATTACTTCTATTGATACTGAATTCAAAACTTACCATTTGTGTTTTCTGTTAGGCATATTGCATAATTTGGGCAAAGAGAAACACAATTTGAATCAAATATTTGTGGAAAGAATAGGGATTTAGTCACTTTTGGGGAAAGCATTTAAATCAGCTCATTGTTAAAAGGAAACTAAGAGGATCTAAAAATGAAGTATTTTGGACAAAGGGTGCTGAGGTTTGCACTTACTAGGAGTGCATTTAGAAGGATTAATATCAAATATAAATGTTCTAGGACGGTATGGGGTCTACCTGAGCAAAACTAAACATGATCGTCTACAGTACATAGGGTGACTAAACAGCATCCAGCTGCACAGTATGCTTCATAAACATCTTACCAGCGAAGAACAGGGGGGATTTATGATGCAATTCCTCCATTTTCTGGGCAAAGAGGGCATTCATCTCTCGTTGAAGAGTGCCTACCGCCCTCTTGCGGTTGTCAAGGACAGAACTTCGAGGCAACACTGGGAGGGAGTCAAAGCTGCGCAGGCTGCCGAAGCTGTCACAGGTGCTGCTGTCATCACTGAGTGAGAGTCTTTGATTCCCATCACTGTTTGCGACTGGTATGAACGCAGAGCCACGCACAGTACCATATTTGGGTACTGTCGCATGATGCCAAGGGTGGTTGGTCCTACAATCTGCTGTGAGGCTCTGCACTGGTGTGACAGTGTTGGGAAAGCGTCTACGGGGGATGTTGCAAGACAGCGCATTCCTCTGCGATGCATCGGGCAGAGTTTGAATGTGCTGGGCAGTCAGCATTTGCCTGGCTTTCGATCTTGGGAAAGGCTTGGGTCGCAGGAAAGCTTGGGATGAGTACTGAAATTGGGCCTCCTTAGAGTACGGAAGTGACTGTGAGTCTGGCCGAGAAGCATTTGGCTGGCAATGAGCTGCAGGCTGTGACTGAACGACTTGCTTGGTTGAACAATTTATTTCTTGCTCGTCCACCAATTTGGACTTTGAGCCCTGCTTTTTCTCAAGACAACCCTTTCTTTCTGCGTCTGGACTCTCCTTGGAGCCGATCACACATGTGATACAGTTAGAAGACATTCCCACCCTGCCTGAGCTGTTCA